>NC_087202.1:71512880-71545380 GCF_015104395.2 Macrobrachium nipponense | reverse complement strand
CTTTGAGCAATGCAAATTTTCAACTGAACAATGTAGGATGGAATAAGCTAACGAGCTACACGATTGTACAGGATTTAGGGATTTCCGAAAACTTCCTAGTTGACGAACGAAATGTCGGGTTAAACAACGGCTTTATCAAAAGTATTTTGCCTTATACATTTACCGTCTTTACGTTCTTATTCCAGACCTATTTTTCCTTTTACAAAGTTGAATTGATAAAGAGAGCGAGAAAGGGGTAATATATATACATATAATATATATATGTACATATACACATATACATATATATATATATATATATATATATATATATATTATAATATATATGTATATATGTATTGTATGTATATATTATATATATATATATATATATATATATATATATATATATATATATATATAGTAGATGAGTGAATTTTGACTAAACATGAAATAACGTTTCATCAAAAATTTATGCAAAAAAACAAACAAACAAACAAACAAACACATTCATGAAGAAAGTAGCATACGCTACGGGGTGTAATGATGTCAAGAAAGAGTAGGGAGCACAATGGTGGAGTCGAAGAGCAAAGTTGGGGGTAGTGAGGAATTAACTTTAAGTAGACACTTGGGACAAGTTCAGTAGTAGGTACCCAAGCTCGTATGCCCCAACAAATTCAAGAGTAAAGTGCCCGAAAAAACTGAATTTGGAAATTGAATTTGTTACCAAAAGTTAGTGGAGGTTGTGAAACACACTGTTCTAAAGTAACATTAACTAATTTGAAAGATATTGGCAAAAAACAATAAGTTAAACTTCTTGAAATACGCAGTAGATATCCTAGCAACACGTTCCTGCCTCTTGTACATTTAAGATTTAAATGAATGACATAACGGTAATTTCTGCACCGGGCTCTCGCCTCCAATTGAGTATTCGAAAGGTGAACACGAGAAAGTATACTGACTTCCTTTTCACTGGACTAACTACCACCACTGGAGACAGCTATAGTAGATTCACATCAACCGTGCATCTGATGTCTAGGCCCTCCCTTTTCGCCGCCCCTGATTGGCTGTTGATAAACCAATAACAGGGCTGGAAACTCTCAGTCTCTCGAGAGATTTCACATAGGCAGGATGTATGTTCCACCTCTCCTTAAGCATGCTTTTTAAAGACGTATCCCTCGAGAGAGACTGAGAGCTTCCAGCCCTGTGATTGGCTTATCAACAGCCAATTAGGGGCGTCGTCAGGGACTGACCTAGATATCAGATGCACGATTGATGTGAATGTACTATATTAAGTTCCAACCTCGAATCGCACAGCGAGGGAGCGGAATTCAACGATATGCCTTTGTTGATATACAAAGTAAATTATGTATCTCGTGGGTCATACACATGGCGGGTAAGGGAATTCGAACAGAAATCTCATTCCAAATGAAATGTTGGAAACCGGAAGGCTCAACTTATCTGGAACCACGCCCCACTCTCCATGGGAAAAATATGAAACATTTTATTGTGAAGAAAAATATTTGGATTAAAATAAAGCACTCGATCATTTCTTTATAGAAAAGCTGAAAATCAAAATTAATCTTTCCAGGTTAGAGAACAACGATATCCATTCATTTCTATATTTTAGTCTTGGCTTTTTTTTATTTATTTATTTTCTTTTTGATGTGGAGACCGAGAATCCATATCAGCCTACATTGAAATTTCTCTTAACTTTATACATGTACAAATGATGTTTAAGCCAGTCAGTCTGTGTAACGTAAAAGCTCTCTCTCTCTCTCTCTTCTCTCCTCGCTCTCTCTCTCTCTCATTCATATATATATATATATATATATATATCTAATTATATATATATATATATATATATATAAACACACTGCTTCTCTTTCATATATATACTCTCATAAGTATATATATATATAATATAATATAATATATATTTATATATTAATATATATATATATATATATACTATTAAAATCAGAGGAAGAAGGACGAAAACCACACATCACTAAGCTGTCTTTTTATTATTTTGCCGACGTTTCGTAATTATTTACAGAAGTACACCTTCTGGGCTGCACAAAAGAAAAGATAAAAACATAAGAAAGTTAAAAGTATAGTCTAAAAGTTCATTTAAAATACATTAGAGTAAAAATTAAATAAATAAAAATAAAAAACACAACCAACCTAGAGGTGAGACAGCAAGGAACTAAATGGAAGGAAACCACCACAGTACGAACTAATGCTAAATACAATTGACTTGCAGATGTATGGGTGTTTAACGTTGTTTTAAACACCCATACATATGCGAGTCTTATGTGCAGCACAGATGTAATTCTGTAAATAATTACGAAACGTCGGCAAAATATTAAAAAAGACAGCCTAATGATGTGTGGTTTTCGTCCGTCTTCCTCTGATTATGTCGCTTGGAGTAGTTCCCTGTGCCCTGTATCACTATAAATATATATATATATATATATATAATATATATATATATATATATATATATATATATATATATATATATATATATATATATATGATATATATATATATATATATATATATATATATATATATATAGATATATATATATATATATATATATAGACATTGCTCTCCCAATAAAAACAAACTACCAAACCTTTACTAATATTCTCGTTAATGAAAAAGAAGCGTAATTTTTTATTTCCTCGTATCCCGGGGGATGGAAGTCAAACCTGCAGTATTTATGAATTTCCAGAAATACATCAAAGCTTTGAAAATTCAGACACCTTGTCCTTTGAAATATTACGAATCCCAGCAGCCATCCCGTAGCAAATACACATGGGATCCTCTCCGTTAATTAATTCTCCTAATTGAACGGTGGGATTTTATTTGGAAAACTAATTTTAGCTTTATGTTCCCACAGTTCACGTTTCAGTTGCCTGACTCAAGGATCTTTCGTTCCGATCCTTAACCAGATATGAAAGTCCTGATTTCCACCATGAAGAGTGTTCTATACAGATAACGAGAGAAATAAGCAACAGAGAGAAGGGATACTACATTTAAATTAAAAAAAAAATGGGGAAGATAACTCAAAAAGGACTGATCTTCATCCAGTTTAGTCACGCTGTCACTATCGCTAGAAAGGAAGATAAGTGAAAGAATATAGTAGTCTATGCTGGCCTCTCACCCCTTTATTGCCCCTACGATCAATTTGCTATTTGAGAATTAACAGACACAATTCCTTCTTTTTTTCCTACAAAAGTTGTCAACTAAATTTCTCCAGGATGAATGATAATAAAAGAGTATTTCTTATATCAAGCAGTTTTTTTTTTAAACAACGGTTATTTGGTTATTTCTCATATCCGTTGCGACCCAAATCCCTGATGTTAATTCTCACATGACTGAGCGAAGAGCTATTTAGTAGTCTTCAATTGAACAATGTTTTAATGATGCAAGTGGATCGTCAAATCCTTCTCGGAAAACAGTAAGTGTCGCAATCTTAAGAAGCAATTTGCGTTAACCGACGTACAGTAAATTTTTCAACGTCATTACCTCCAATTGATGAGCTTCACCCTACTCCAGCAAAGCTCTTATAGGGGAAACGATTGTTAAAAGACACACTTAAGCTAACAAATGCACAAGTACGCACACGTGAAGGGCTTCCAATGCTGAATACCATACGCTCATGTTTCACTGTTACCGATATACTAGGAAGTAAATGCGGAAGCACGCACAATATATATAATTAATTATTCTGAAAACGTCGGTTGGTTAAAATTGTTTCAAAAGAGCGCGATACTTACTGTCCTCCAGGAAGTATTTCACGTTCACCATGCATCGTTAACGTTGTCTCTTTGAGAACTTCGAATTAGCTCTTCGCTCCGTCATGTAAAAATATAATATAGGTATATATATTAAATATATTATATTTCCCAAACTCGTAACTGGACTTCTGAAACCGCAATTTTCTATACTTGGGCAGAATTAGCTTTCTTTTAACTTTTAAGATTTATCTCCTGAAATATCATTATCTGAAGACCACATTAGGAATCTGTATTTAGGAAATCCACGCATATTTCCTCATAATTCAGAAGTTTCCACGATCATATTTCACTGACACAATATTTCATGATTATAGAACCTTAAAATCCTAATTATGACCATTGTTGTAAAAAAAAAAAAGAAATATATATATAGTATATATAAGATATATATATATATATATATATATATATATATATATATATATATATATATATATATATATATATATATACACAACACAGGTCAGACGTACAGGGCGTTTATTCACATGATAAAGAAGATCAAGGGCAGGAACACGAAGAGATTCACATTATGCTTTAATCCTATGTGGCGATGTTGTCACGTTTCGTGACAACATCGCCACATCTTCAGGGGTTTTTCTACAAAATAAAGTATAATATGTTAACATAAAATAAGAGCTGATCACAAGATCCAATAGTTGAAAAGTAAAATCAGTTTAATGGTAAAATTACAACTCTCATACTTAAATTACATGCACACTTGATTAAAACAGACCAGAAGTACCAAACAACTTACAAATGACGAGAAGAACATTAAAAAATTTCAGCTAAATTACACAAACATAAAAGTAATAACAAATATCATAAAAAGTAAAAGTCATATATTCACAAAATCACAGCCAAAAACAGCTCAACACTTAACCAACCTTTCAGCATCAAAGATAAAAACACACTAAAAGTAAACAACGCCAAGAGGCACAAGGAATAACAGAATAATTAGGCTAAAAACAATGGGAAAACAGAGGAATGGTTGTTTAAAGTTGGAACTCGTAGTTTGATGTTCAGAGTTTCCAAAATCAACAGATCGTTGGGCCTCTTTGTTTGGCCAATAATTTTAAAATCTTCGTACTTGACTGTAGCTTTACATTTAATAGTGTGCTTCCTTATATAAGATGTTTCAGAGTTAGATAATTCACACCCAGTTCTGTTACTAACGCCCCGATGGGGCCTCTTACAACACACCTAATTACCAACTGGCAAAATTTCTCGTCCCTCTGTTGGAACCGCTGACCACTAATCAGTATACCCTTAAAAATTCTGAACAATTTAAAGAACGTATTTTACCCCAGGACTCTGACTTATTCATGACTAGTTTTGATGTCGAGTCACTATTTACCAACGTACCTGTAAGAGAGACCATAAACATTATTCTTGATAAACTATTCCCCGAACCTGAGTCTGTTTACTGTAATTTTAGTTATTCGAATTTTAAAGCTCTTTTAGAATTGGCCGTGCTGGACACGGCATTTGTTTTTAATGGACAGCTTTTTAAACAAATTGAGGGATGCCATGGTGTCTGCTCTTGGTCCTACCTTTGCGAACATATTCATGTGCTCCCTGGAGGAGCGCATTTTGGATGAATGCCCCTTGGCCTTCCGCCCTCTGTTTTACTCACGCTACGTGGACGACAATTTTATCTTGTTCAAGCATGAATTCGATGCTGACAGGTTCCTAGATTTTGCTAATAATTACCATACTAATATTAATTTTACAATGGAAAAAGAACATAATTCTAAATTAGCTTTCCTAGATATTTTGGTCTTCAAGGAAAATGAAAGTTTTAGTACTTCAATTTTCAGAAAGAAAACATTTACTGGGCTCGGTTCCAACTTCTATAGTTTCTGTTTTCTCAATTTCAAACTTAACTCGATATATAACTTACTCTATCGTTCTCTGCCTCTTACCTCTACCTGGTCTCTCTTCCACAACGAAATTACTTTTCTCCTCTAGTACTTTTCTAATAATTGCTTTCCTTCTAAGATCTTTTATAGAATTTTAAATAAACTACTCAATAAAAGGGTTTCTGTACAGACTATTAGTTTTAAGGTCCCCAAGCTCCCTCTTTATGCCAGTTTCCCGTATCTGTTAAATGATAATTTTCGAAAAGAGTTTACCAAGATTGTGCATAGATATTTTGGAGCCGTAAATCTAAAACGTATTCCTAAGAATCCCAAGACCATTGGCTCGTTCTTCAAGTTTAAAGATCGGCTCTGCCCTTTGATGACGTCGGGTGTCGTTTATGAATACACTTGTCCCAGATGTAATCTGGGAAAATATGTGGGATCTACCTGGCGTCTTCTCAGGGTCAGGGCCGATTCATATCGGGGCGTTAGTTACAGAACTGGGTGTAAATTATCTAACCCTGAAACATCTTATATAAGGAAGCACACTATTAAATGTAAAGCTACAGTCAAATACGAAGATTTTAAAATTATTGGCCAAACAAAGAGGCCCAACGATCTGTTGATTTTGGAAACTCTGAACATCAAACTACGAGTTCCAACTTTAAACAACCATTCCTCTGCTGTCCCATTGTTTTTAGCCTAATTATTCTGTCATTCCTTGTGCCTCTTGACGTTGTTTACTTTTAGTGTGTTTTTATCTTTGATGCTGAAAGGTTGGTTAAGTGTTGAGCTTTTTTTGGCTGTGGTCTTGTGAAAATATGACTTTTACTTTTTATGATATTTGTTATTATTTTTATGTTTGTGTAATTTAGCTGAAATTTTTTAATGTTCTTCTCGTCATTTGTAAGTTGTTTGGTACTTCTGGTCTGTTTTAATCAAGTGTGCATGTAATTTAAGTATGAGAGTTGTAATTTTACCATTAAACTGATTTTACTTTTCAACTATTGGATCTTGTGATCAGCTCTTATTTTATGTTAACATATTATACTTTATTTTGTAGAAAAATCCCTGAAGATGTGGCGATGTTGTCACGAAACGTGACAACATCGCCACATAGGATTAAAGCATAATGTGAATCTCTTCGTGTTCCTGCCCTTGATCTTCTTTATCATATATATATATATATATATATATTATATAATATATATATATATATATATATATATATATATATATAGAGAGAGAGAGAGAGAGAGAGACGAGAGAGAGAGAGAGAGAGAGAGAGATGAGGATTCGAGGTTGAGGGGAGTAGAGATAGAGAGAGAGAGAGAGAGAGAGAGGATTTAATTCATCTATTGAAAAATGATGGGAAAAAAATACATTTAATGCCGGCATGTTTTAGTATCATTTATGTTCATGTAAATTTTTTCCATACAGAAATTAAATATAAAATGTAGAGTTTTAACATATTATGTCCCTAAGCAGAGTCAGAAGAACATGTATGAAAGCAAGAATTTTATATTAATTCATAAAATGTTAGTAAAGGATCCGCAATGTAAATAGTGAAGGTGATAGTTCTTACTGCAATTGCGCCGGACTGGAAGAAAGAGGTGATTGAGTTAAAAGAGGAAAAGGGGTTCTTTTACATATAATTTCCTAAAAGTTTAAGCATTCTTAAGTAAGTAACCACTCCAGGCGTGTGTACCGAAATTCGTCAAGCCAACTGTAGGTACCCACCCGGACAATTAACGATTATGAGGTCAGCCATCTTTCACAGACTTCTCTGCTGAGCTTCGTTTGGAACAGATTCTATGAAGAATATATCAAAGAAACACACAAACCAACAAACAAAACCCACTACATACAAAGTAAACATCCTTTGATAATTGGACACTCGCCAAGTCGATCATTTTGAAGTCTGTAAGCAGGGTATATTCTGGTTGCATAAATAACAAATGAAAAGAAAAAGACAACGTTTTGGGACACATATCGCAGGGAATATGTTAGTCTAATGTAATTTATTCATAAACACCACCGGGTCCCTTTCACAGTCAAATAGTGAAACAATCCTTCCACAAAATTCGATTAAAATCTGAAATGGAGTTTTATTTGCTTTGCCAAGTTTTAATATTCATAAGGGAGAACCAAAATGATTTTGGAAAATAGGGGTTGATTAACTGTGAAACAAAACCTCTATAGCATTCAGGGGGTCACAACAGAACTCTACGCTGGCACACTTTCAATTCAGTTGTCTATCTCTCTCTTTAGACACTAAGACAAACACAGAAAGAGCCTGACAAAGTATGATTTTTAAAATGATGGTTTCCTAAACCTATGAGAGAATAACAAAGCAAAACAAGTTTCAAAATATTTATGGATTTAGAGCTATTTTCTGTGGACTGTCTCTTGAACAGAAGAATTGAAAAATGAATTTTGATGCAGCTAATTGAAATTTATTCACGCCTTTAGGATAAGAGATAAATGTGTATATTACTGGAACACTAAATGAATACGGAAAACTGCAATAAACAGCCTTCCTGAAAATAGAACTTCAGAGAACATACACCATTCTGGGAAAATATTCAGTGTTTTGTGTTGGGTTTAGGAAAAGAACCTTATGCGCCATTCAGGGGACATTTCTTCTTAGTGTGCGGTCCACTACCGTAGGACACACTGCATACGTTCCTGAAGCCAAGCCACTTCCTAAGATGTGAGCACTGCCGAGGCTGTACTGCTCCCCCCCCCCCCCCCCCCCCCCCCCCCCCCCCCACCCCCCCCCCCCCCACCCCGGTAGCAATCCTTTATTGATTGGCCGACCAATCGTAAGGTTTCTACTGACTTTAAGAAAGGGGGTCCCATCCGTTATCAAGGAGGCACTCGCCCACTCCCCCCCCCCCCCCCCCCCCCCCCCCCCCCCCCCCCCCCCCCCCCCCCCCCCCCCCCCCCCACAAGGAGTTAACAACGCTTGATCATACTCTCCTCTGCCTTGTGATACAATACATTATTATCTCAAACAAGCTGCAGTTATAAAGCACCGAAATTGAAAATGGCAGCTGTTTTGTTTCCTCTAAAGCCAGCGGTTAGCGTCATTCTATATAAATTAAAATCTCTATTGAATGATTTTACAATTATAAACTGGTAATGCGCAAAATCAATGGGACTGTAACCACAGATTTCGTAACTACCTAAAAAAAATATGGTCTACAAAACAATGTGCTCTATATTTTCAAAAAAAAAAAAATTTTCTTTTAATCCTCAGCTCTTGCCATTTTCGAAAACCATTTGTGAAAGTGAGAACGGTGAAAAATACTGCCTTTTTTTGTAGAGTGGACCTCCTATAATTTTGTGTGTATTAAGCATTAGTATTATGGGCCCGGCCAAAAACAGTTTTCCACTAATTTTTAAATTATTTTAAAAGACTACAAGCATTAAAAGACAAAATATCAAGTAAAATATTTCCATAGAAATGAAACTTTTAATCTCATCCTCTGACTCCGCTGCTCTTAAATAGTATCCATGAATTTCACGAGGACAAATGCATTTCGAGTATAGTATTAATCATTTAAGTGTCTTTAGCTCAAGGTACTATACACCAGACTGCTACGAACGTAGTGGAAAACAATTAATCTCTGCCAAGGCATAATGTTTTCATTAGAAATCTAATGGTGTTTTCTTAAGCAACTTTTATACACTCTTCTGAGTCACTCTCCTTGCACTTGATGGAAATACTACAACTGGGATAGACAGAGAGACAATTTCCGAACATCCGAGAACCAATCATGCTGATGCGCTTAACAGCTTAGTCATTCACAAGCCCAGAATACAGGACACAACAAGAATGATTTAGCAATGCAACAAAGTCTCCATTAAAATGTTCACTAATACACTTGTTCGATTAGCGTTGTGTACAGGGAAGAGCATCTACCTATAATACTGATATACGTAGATTACATATTACGTAAACAAAACCTGAGTTGAGGACGAGGGAAACGAACATGATATATATAGCCATCGCTTGACTGCTGATACACGAGCTTTCGAGGTTTTTTAAAATGTTCTCTTAACATGGCAGTGGTCTAAATGGTATCACCCAAACATATTGCAACATCTACTCAGAAGAAACCTACCATTGTAGTTAGTGAACATTCATTTTGGAATGAGCTTTTTTCATGTTTAGGAACTTACTAGACAAGTAACCCGTGAATGTAAAATACAAGTGAGGAAATTACAGTTTAATTTTTTCATGTATTTTATCAATGAAATCAAGGTATTAAAATCAAAGTTTAATCCATTTTACTGTTTCATTGTAAGTAAAGTTTGTCAGTACATCAGGCTAAAACAAGCCGTTAAGGGGGTGGTTTCCTTTACATTTATAAGCCTTAACAAGCGTTAAATCCTTAATATTATTACAAGAGAATGAATTAGTTCGTTATGTGAGGAAAGCCATATTGACCTTTATCTCCAAACTGATATTCATACTTGAAAATCTGCAAGATTTCAATATAGAGTAAATTTGCCTACTGATATGATACATAAGTAATTTCTACAATAGCATTGCTGAAAAGTTAATAAAAGATAAAAACCAATATTTTTCTTATTATTGAATCAAATATGTGCTGTTAAGTACAAAATAACTTGGACATATTCTTTCGCAAAGAAAACCTGACGCTCCCATTCAAGTAAGAGCCAAACAGATCCTGTTATTCAATCTTGACTGCCTGTGTGATCGCTGAAACCCTTAATTACATTTTATTACGATATCCTGTCTCATACTGTCCGATGTATGCCATAGGCTAATCATTCGCGTTATTCATTATTAAATCTTATTCCTACCTGACACTGTATCCACACTGGCTGGGTCAGGTCAGACTGGGGCTTGGTGTTGTTCGGAGACCGGCATCTCTACTCAGTCGAAATCCATTTACAAGGGATTTTGGCAGTCATCCGTTTCAATTTCAGCACAGCAACACCAAGGTTTATTTAGTTAGTAAACTCATGTTCCATCACTATCAATAAACAATATGTCACTTGTTTCATGACGTAATTACGCGTGCGAGTAAATAGTGTTACTGAATATTAAATGCTAATTATGGATTAAATGCTTAGTTTTAATCATTATATACCCGGCATTAACACTAAGACTTCTTCATTTTCAGAAAGAAGACATGTAAATCCACTGTCTTGCAATAATCAAGCGCACCTTCTTCGATTTTACTCTATAAGGCAAGCTTTTAATTTGTTAAGCTAGAAATCTTTTCCTTCTCTCTGTCATTGCCCTTTCATACTGTAGTATCATAATGTAGTGCATCTAACTAAATTCACTTTGTATTACCCACCTAGTTCCTCATTGGATGAGTGGTTTCTGTACCCGCCTATCAGTCTGGTTACTCGAGTTCGTTCCCAGCTACTGCCAATGTGGAAACAGAGGAATTTATTTCTGGTGAATGGAAGCTCATTTCTCGATACAATGTGGTTCGGATCCCACAATAAGTTGTAGGTCCCGTTACTAAGTAACCAACTGGTTCATAGCCACGTAAGAAAATCTAATCCTTCGGGCCAGCCCTAGGAAAGCTGTTAATCAGCTCCGTAGTCCGGTTAAACAAAGATCTACTTAACTTGTATTACCAACGTCGAATGGTTGCGCAGCTAAAAACATGCCTTATACGTAGTTTTAAATCCTGACCACAGGATTTGATTTATTTAATATCTAAGCATTCCAAAATCGTATGAAAAATGACACCTCCCTTCCTGTTGTCATAGAAATTTGTGTTGGAGTAAAGGCATGTCTACCTGCACTGACTAACTCATTCAAGGTGCTGATTTTTTTTTCTCTTCAGTTAAAGTGGCATCCCTCAGGGGTCTGTTCTCTTCCATATCTTAATATTAATGCAGTATGATGTAAAGTAATTTATGGATAATAATGTTTAATACAAATTCAATTATTCTCCCGGCTATTTTTGCTTTAAACTATTAATTTTTCTTGGAATTTTCACAACATGAAATTTACCTTACAAGTGCTTGGCATTTTTGTATCTCTTCCTTCAAAATTATTCAACCTCCATATAGTCTTAATTAAGCATTCTTACTGCTCCCATCCTTGAAATATTTTTCATTCGTCAGTTTCTATACTGACAATAATAAAACCATTTATGGTGTCAGGGGAAACATGGCAACCTTGACTAAACATGGAATTTTACTCAGGCTAAAAACCATGACAATTAAATGGACATTAAATCATCTACAAAAATAATTTAAAAAATCATATTGTTTCTCATGAAATAATATCAAACAAACGATATATTATTTCTTAAGAAAAAAATATTAACAAACGATATATTATTTCTCA
Source organism: Macrobrachium nipponense (assembly GCF_015104395.2). Taxonomy (NCBI): domain Eukaryota; kingdom Metazoa; phylum Arthropoda; class Malacostraca; order Decapoda; family Palaemonidae; genus Macrobrachium; species Macrobrachium nipponense. Next base: position 71,533,378 of record NC_087202.1, on the reverse strand, counting down.
TGAAGTAATATTAAACAAACGATAAAAAAGGAACACTAAAGAAGAATGACAGATTATCTGCCCGAGGGAAACGGATGGCACCATTTATATCGTTCCCTAATTTAAAATGGAGAAATTTCTTTCGATGCAAGAATGATGATCAGAAACAGTTCTTGTAAGGAAGACATTAAAGTTGATGGGGCAGCCACTAATCGCCACTCATCAGATGAAACGGTAGACACAGAGATGATTAATACCTACAATATGAAGTATTCCTAAATAATAGATACCGATACGAGGCCATTTGATAGCTTTCATAACGAAGTTAAATATAAGAAAATAACTGACAAAAAATTTGGAACTAGAAAGATGTGATCCCCTTTCGTGTCCAGTTTACAGCCAAGTAAAGAGGCGAAATACGTTAGATGTAAAAATAGTTTTAAAAATTACCAATCGTAAATTATAGTAAACAGTTAACAGGCAAAGGCAAAACTCGAGAGTAGGGCTGAATGTTCATCAAAATCATGCATAGTAAAACGGTTGGATACATCTGCAGGGATAAAATGAGGACTGGTAGGAGACTCGCACCCAGAGGAATGCCACTTTAACGGAAGAAACGTTTCTGATATAATATCCACAACCAAGTATATAAAAGTGTTTATGACAGCCATGAACACTTAAAACAAATTGAATAATTCCACAAATTGCAAAACCTGTGTATTCCGACGATAATAACGAAAATCTGTCCTATTGTCTGACCATAACACTACTGCGCTAGTGTGAAATGGAACTTATGCATTTGTACTTTTGGTGTGGCTGCAAGAATGAGTAAGTTCTCAGTAGCCAAGATTGCAAATTTGACCTTAAGTAATAAACAATGGTGAATTCTGCGTTCCTAACAAATGATAAATACTGTTAAAGAAAAGTCTTCTCTCATCAAAACCAACATCAAATGTGCACAAATAATCTAAAGCGAATAACGCCTAAGCTATCTGTTCTAAATAAAAAAAAAAATGATTCTATCATTAAAATCACAGAAATGTCAGTGTGCCTAAGAGCAAGTGAGAGTTGATTTTGGAAATAAATTATTTTTCTAAGCCCTTAAATTTCCTAAGCAAAGCTTAAGACAATAACTTGTTCTACAGGGAAAAATATCTAAGTAAGTACTGAGACCGGAAAGAAATCTCAATCGATAAGCACCATATTCAAGCGAGGATAAACTAATTAATATATGCACCACTAATAACCTACTATGCATTCCAGAGGCCATGACATACTGCTTTTCGTAAACAACTTTTAAGCTGCCTTATGGATTTCCATATCACTAAAACACTGAGTGTTTCAAACTTCGTACTAATTTTCGGAAGTACTGTACATTGTTATATGTGTTTCAGTAACTTTTTACCTAAGAAAATGACGTTAAAGTTGCTCATAGCCACCTAACCATTCGCAAAAGTGGTGACGAGTATCAGTGGCGTCGGTATATCGCATCCTCCACTATATCTTTTCACATGGCTGTTTAACTTATGATTAAATGTCATTTTACCTATTCTGGGCCGTACGAAATTTTCCAAAGCAAATTAATATATTGTATGATGATAGCAAAATTTTTGTAAAAAATTAGGCAAGGGATGGCTTTACGTCAGAGATACGTCATACAGCAATACGTGATTAAAAAGGTCTGAGGAAAGGCAAGAAGTTGGTCTTTTTTCTAAGGGTAAACGGCTTAATTAAGCACATCGGTCAATTCCGTGTACTACCTTAAATTAGGACAATGCTAGAAACGCTCAGTGCTTGAGTAGCATGGAAATCCTACAAACCGGTTTAAAAGTTGTTCACGAAAAACACTATTTCATGGCGCCTGGAATGCTTAGTATACTCGAAATGCTACCAATAAAAGCTACAATTTGAAGCGTACTAATAATCTCTTGAATACGCACGTGTGTATAGATGACGGTGTTTAGGTAGTGAATAATAATCATAGCGTACCTAGCGCGTAATCATATTAGATACATAGGAGTTTACACAAATACGTATATATATATATATATATATATAATTATATATATTATATATATATATATATATATATATAGATATAATATATATAATTATATATATATATATTTATATTATATATATATATGTCTCTCAACAGCTGTTATACGCAACTCCTCGGCCGTTTTAGAAATTTTGATCAACTGATAGTTAATCTTATTGCCCCTTACAGATACCTCTTTGAGAGAGAGAGAGAGAGAGAGAGAGAGAGAGAGAGAGAGAGAGAGAGAGAGAGAGAGAGAGAGAGTATCTGTATTTCCTTATCATAATAATGTTATTATGTAAGTCATAAATCCACCATTTGTTCAATGTTTATCTCTATAGTAACCACATGTTCGTACAGCGCGTTGAATGGATTAATAAAACTGAGAGAGAGAGAGAGAGAGAGAGAGAGAGCGAGAGAGAGAGAGAGCACAATAAGGGGAGAGTTATTAATGAAAAAAAATACATTTACTAACTTTTTATCATTTCAACACTTGCAAGATAAATATTTTATGTTTATTTTTATAACATGTCCAAAGAATTTCGTTCAAGTTTTATTCACGCTGTTGAAATTCCTTGAAGAGTAGAGGTTATAAGGTTTTATTTCAATTCCAGAATAAGTCAGTCGCAATCTGAGTAACATAATAAAAAAATAAAAATAAAAAAGGCACACACACATAACATGGACTACAATCACTAAGTCTTTTACAGTGACGAGGAGCAGGTTCCATCATCACAAAACATATGTGAAAGTAATGGTTTTGTGGCAGTCGGCCGGAAACAGCGTGCTATCATAACGAGGCAGACGCGTCAAAGTAATTCTTTTGATGAGTGAAATCACTGCCAGCCATAAAGAATAAAATTCGTGGGTTCCATCTCCTTTTATAACTCATATTTACACATCTCTTTCCTTTAATAAAATACTTTACTCTCCAAAACGTAATCACAGAAAATGAATGTTCAAGCGTTCCTTTAATGAAAAAGATAAACTAATAGTCAGAAAATGGTTGCTCTAAAATGGCAACAATGAATGTACTTTTTAAATGAGGAGCTTGACAATTTCCCTTCCTCAGCTTCTGGATGAAAAAAGAGAAAAGTTTAACGTTGTGAAAAGGGAAAAAAGTTCATCAAAATACACGGAGCGACTTCTAGCAGCTTCTCATACAAAAGTAAGGATATGTACTAACTTGCAATGAAAGGGGTGGTACCATGTGTCCTTCATGCTCATTTCTGCATTCAAATTAAAACTAATTCGTTACGTATTGCAAAATGCATCTTTGTTGAACTACATCCTCGAGGATTCATTATCCCGCTGTGTTATTGGAAAAGTTAATAAATATATTTTTGCGAATAAAAATGTTCTTTTGTACTTCCTCGTAACTCAATATCTTTATTCACATAAATCTCAACATGCGTATATACATACGTAGTATATGGACCATCTATGACTGATATTCCATGTTACTTATTATTCATATATAATGGCAGTCGACTGAGTTACATCAAATTAATGTATGGTATGGAATGATATATTGCGAGTTTCCTTTTTTCAATGTCGCTAAAATACGCATCATCTTCTCTTACTGATTTTTTTTTTAAACTTCACTTGAGGATTTTTTTTTAAGATGACTCGAATAGGTTCTAGTGCTGTAACAGTATCTAGAAAGTAACAACCGGAATTTAAATCTTAGCAATAACGACTCTTCTGTCAAACAAAACGAAGTGGACGTCATCAGAACAAGAAAGGAGCGCAGTGGGCACAAGACTTTCGTCTGTTGTGGAGAGTACGTTGAGTTCAGTTGAATATAGAATTTAGGCCAAAGGCCGAGTACTGGGGCCTATGAGGTAATTCAGCGCTGAAATGGAAATTGACAGTAAAAGGTTTGAAAGGTGTAACAGGAGGAAAACTTCATAGTTGCACTTTGAATGAATTGTTAGGAGAGGGTAGAAAGTAAGATGAAGAAAGAAAATATGAAAAGAGGTACAGTAAAAGAAAGGAAAGCGGTTGCAGCTAGGGTCTGAATGCGTACTGCAAAGAACCTCAAGTAATGTCTACAGTGCACCTAATGAGGTCCACTGACGGCACTAACCCCCTACGGGGGAGAGTACGTTGCGCGTTCCGCATTCCCAGTAACCGCCGGTAAAACTCCATTTTATCTAGTTCTTTGATTACGGTACATCCTCGGGCTGTCTCAGCCGACGGAAGTGTCTGGAATTCTTACACTTACTTGCCGTCTTCACCGCTTTCTCTAAAACTCTATCGTTGCTTACTAAAAAATTTAAATGTTCATTTACAGTGCTAAGGTTTGAACTGCATAACGAGATCCATCTTCTAATATAGTCAAAAAGGTCAAACACTATCGATTCCCCTTGGAAAATACAGTCCTCACTTCGCACATTAGTTGTCATGACACTGATACCATTATCATTAAAATTGTTGTACCAGACCACCGAGCTGATTATTATCAGCTCTAACAGGATTGGCCGGAAGGATTTGTTTTGTCTTACATTTGTTTTCTTTTCTTGTTTCGTCACCAAGTAATCATTCATGTCCCACGAATAATTACTTGGTAAATGCAACGTCATAGTAACAGTCATGATTTCATAGGCATGAGTAATTCATTGTTTTTACGGAGTTTTTTATATTGTTTTTAGGAGATTTATTGGCAACATAATCCAATAAGATACTTAGTCTGTAACGGACGATAAAATTAATCAGAACATGGTAAACGCCTCTGTCTTCTCAGCAACGTAAAAGAAAAAGAGCCAAAAGTATATGATTATAATAATTACCGAATAAATTCGAAGTATTCTAATTACCTTCATAGTTTTTACCAATCAAAGTATAAAGGTAATTTGTGTAGTTTAGATAGATTCGAGCTTTCTGTACCCGAATGCCACCAACTACACTTAAAGAACCTGGCATGGGGTTTATGTATCATGTATGTACCTACACACACATATGTGTATATAAGTAATGTAGACCGAAATTAAATGAAGGATAAGCAAGGGATGGAGAGCTTTTGGTAAATAAAATTAGATTGTGAAAAGTAAAATGCCACTTTCTCTAAAAATAGAAGTATTCAATCAGATGGTCCTACCAGTACTAACTTATGCATCAGAAACCTGGAGCCTTACTAAAGCCTTACAACATAAGCTAGTTACAACTCAAAGAGCTATGGAAAGAATAATGATGGGAATAACACTAAGACACAGAAAAAGAGCAAACGAGAGCAAACTAATGTAGGGGCTATTCTAACAATAAGTAAGAAAAAGAAACAGGCGTGGGGAGGACATATAATGAGGATGTCAGATAATAGATGGACAAACAGAATAACAGAATGGGTCCCTAGAGATTGCAAACGAAGCAGGGGAAGGAAGAGAAGACGATGGATTGACGAAGTAAAAAAATTTGCGGGTACAGAATGGCATAGAAAGACCATAAACAGAAGGGAGTGGAAGGATATGTCTGAGGCCTTTGTCCTGCAGTGGACTAGCAACAGATGATGATGATGATATATATATATATATATATATATATATATATATATATATATATATATATATATATATATATATACTCTGGGTGCCTCAGAGTATATATATATATAATATATATATATATATATATATATATATATATATATATATATATATATGTTTTGGGTGCCTCAGACAACCTCAGGCAGAATGTAAAAGAAGCAGTCATTAATATCTACAATCGAAAAACACAGTTAATCAACGATATTCGATAAAAACGCTAAAATTAAATGGCAGGATATTTTTTCCAATGTTCTTTCTGTCGTGACATATGTAATTTTCTGTTGCAATACAGATGTAATTATGGTACAAGCAACACTATTCATCAAGCTACTTAGGTATATAATGAAGTAAAATCAAGTATAATTCATCAGTAATAAAAAAGGTAAGACGTAGTATATCATTATGTGCAATTAACAATTCCAGAACGCCATCATCACTGAGTTTCAAGTGCAATAATTCCACAAACTTTCATGAGGGTTGAAACAAGGCATGATCCGACCACCAGCTTACTCGGGACGCTTGAGAGCTGTTCCCCTCGCGCATTCCTATCTTTTAACGTCAATTACGTGCTGTAATCTACGTCACATAAAGGTCATTTTTCATCAATAAAAATGAAAATTCTATTAGAAAGAATTTTTCTGTACTGTTCAACATGGACATTAGCCTATTTAATTTCTACATTATCCATTCCAATAAATAAATCATAAATATCTTATTCCAAAATTTCTGTATATTTTACTCAAGCGAAACACCTTTTTGAGACCTTTTTAGGCTCTCCATAGACCTCTCCTATCCCCCCAAACAAGAACAAAAACAGCAACAACAACAAAGTAGTTTGTAGGCTTACTCCCCGAGTAAGCGAAAACCGACAATAAAGTGCCGAAGGAAAGGACGTCAGAGGACCGCCACTTATCCCATTAAGTATTAATCAATAGAGTCAATATTGACACGACCTTATTACTTAGGCTAAGTTTAAGCACCGACTTCATACAAGAGCCGATCTAAAGTTGGGGGCTGGAAGAACGGTATGGGGTCGAGGGGGTGGGGGTTGGGGGTGTTTTTACCCTGGGGGTTACTGGTGCACTCTGCTGAATTACCAAAGTTCCAGGGGAGGTTACCAAAAGAGAGAGAGAGAGAGAGAGAGAGAGAGAGGGGGGGGGGGGGGGGGGGAAAGGACGATTCAGACTAATACTGATCCTGCGAATCATCAAACGGGATTCAATTGCACCTCAAAAATTCATCTAACATTCAATAGCTTCAAATGTGAAAAAAATTATAACAAGAAAATAAAGATAAAAACAATGGAGGCATTCGGAGAATAATTCACTTTTTGTTTTTATAGATAAACGAGTGGGAGGAAGAAAGATGACGTAAGACTGTCACTATTATAAAATAATGACTGTTTGGAGGAGAAGGTTGTGGGCGGAAAGAAAACTCTGACATCAATACTGTTTGTAATGTTGTCGGTATTGGAGGCCCTACCCCTCATCAGGTCCGCCCAATATAATCCTAACTTCCATGCTTTATAAAGACAAAATAATTAAAATACGAATGGGAGTTTTTGAACACCAGCAGAGGAGACATTCTTCTTGGAAGGAAACCTGAATTCATTTATGTCTCGCCGATTTTCTAAATATGCGAATGTACAAACAATCATACGGAAGAATCATGAATACTTCACTAAATACACGAATAATACCATAAACACATACATAAATATATTACGAAAGTATAAAACACTAAACAAAAAATCAATATTTTCAAGCAAAATCTAGTAACGGTGACTACTGATATGAAAACCTATTACCAGTCTGATAACAATGGCCGCGATCCTGCCCAAAAAAAATTAATATTAGATGTGTTTTTTCAACTGAAAAATTTAATTGCATACATATATAAGAATAAATATTCTCACAATTTACAGTTTCAGTGAGTGAAAAAAAGTTTTATTATTATTATTATTATTATTATTATTATTATTATTATTATTATTATTATAATAACGAAGCTGATATTCTTACGATATTCTCAATTCTATTTTCCTGGATATCAGTTACCATCCTCGATCATTTTCTCCCAAGAAACTGATGAACACAGATTAGAATAAACGCACGCGTACACGCTCGTGCGCGCACAAACAAACAAACAAATAAACAAACACAAACACACACGTATATATACACAAATATATATATATATGTATACACATGTAGCATATATGCGTGGCGTGAAGTAATTATTTATTTTCATACGTAATCATGTAAAATTATGATATTATCTACACAACTGAAGCATATTTATCTTTTCCTTTTATGACAAGAACCTATGCCCGCCAAACGTTATTCTTCCCATTACCTCTTCCCGTTCCAGAAATAATTCTATTACTCCTTCCCTTAAATATTCTCCCAACAGGAAGCAGAAGGTATAATTTTCTGGCCCTATTTCCTGTATTTACGGATCTGCACTGCTAGACGACAGGAAACAGTGACGCCTCCTGATATTAAACATTCAAAAAGCTGATGTTAATCTCGCAAGTGCTTTGTCATTTGTAAACATATTACATATTTACAAAGGCTTTCGCTAGAGAACCCGATGGTAACTGGCTTCTCCGTTTATCTGATCCACGATAGTCACACGGCGTCAGATGGTCAAGGCGAGCTGTTCTCGATCAAAGTGCATTCAGAGTAACGGATGAGATATATATATATATATATATATATATATATATATATATATATATATATATATATATATATATATGTGTGTGTGTGTGTGTGTGTGTGTGTGTGTGTATAAACCATTCATGAGGGAAAAAATCAACGGTCTCTGAAATCGCGAAAACTTTTGCGAATCGACACTAACCTAATCATGAGTGCCAATGAGATGAAACACAGAAAATTGAAATGGTATTACATATACTGATTGACAATATGAAACTATTAATTTGGGGAATTAATTTAGATAAAATAACATCTTCACGGTGTTTGATAACTGAAGGCATGAGATACGAGAAAAGGGAAGCGGATGACGACTTTGATTTGCAATTATATGAACTGTGACTTCTTTATGGTCTGGCAATGCGTTAGGGAGTTCATCCCCCAATTAAAACAAATCCACAATCCCAAAGATATTATTCTCTTAGGTACCCATAAACTTCCCGTGAGTTCTGAAATATTCTTGTTTACTGATATTCAGCTTTAATACCTGGGGTAAATCTTTTTCGTGAACATTTAGCCTCCTTAACCTTTCTCAGAGTTATCGCTCTACGAGCAATATAAAAAATAGTAACCCATAATTTGCATTTGCTCTTTCTTCAAAACTGCATAAAATTCTTCCAACTCCTAAGTTCCTTTTGCAATTCTATGTATTACCTGACATGGATGACTGACGCAATTTCTCCAATGTGTTTAATGACCTAATACTGTCCTCTGCTTATTTGTGCATCACATTTTCATGTATTCCCTAGTAAAAATTCGATGAATGCGATATTATTTTGATTAAAATAAACCGTTGTATACGCAGATATGTGTATGTATGTCGGTAAAGGATACGTTTAAAGAACGTATATACTCCTATAAAATAATAATAATAATAATAATAATAATAATAATAAACAATCAGACAATATTGCCTTAAGATATATGTTAACAATAACTATTTTGCATTTTGAATCCCCAAAGCTTTTTGAACGAATAAAAAAAATCAAATAAAAATAAACTTGTCGTAACCATTTGTTTTTTACCCTTCTCTGATACGGTTATCACTCACTGTAGCCATAAACCCCGGTGGGAAATGCACGAAGGAGCTCTCTTTTTCGTGATGGGATTCAATCCCCAGGCTGGAGGACACTGCAAACAAACAATCATACTGGAGTTTGGTTGAGAAATTTTAGCTTTTACTTTTGCCCAAATGAATATTAACTAGATTAATCATGAAAGAACTGGGCTATTGTGCATATATACACTGACCGCCTAAACATCCAGGAAGTAGGTGCAATATAGAGATGAACTGCGGAATGCGACGAGTAGGAGATTCGACGAGATGCTAATGAGCCTCCTGAGTACGCGGTCATCTTTACGTTTTCTGTACACTGACTTCATGAACGAAGCAATTGAAGATTCAATGTAGTCTTATAATATTAAGAAAAACACTCACCCAAATACACAAAAATACTTACACAAACACACACACACACACACACACACACACATATATATATATATATATATATATATATATATATATATATATATATATATATATAATATATATATATATATATATAATATAAAATGGAGGCTTAGTTGACCCATAGAAAAGAACTAGTTCCTGAAAGCTATGGAGAGAGAGAGAGAGAGAGAGAGAGAGAGAGAGAGAGAGAGAGGAGAGAGAGCAGAACTGTTCCTACGGTCCAACAAGTCACTGAATAGGATACATCTGGAAATTTGAGAGTCGACTTGACTGAATTGCTTTAATAATAATAAAGTATTTTCTAGTTATTATTTTCTTATTGCCATAATTTGTAGTGTATTTTTTTACTAACATTATCATTGTTATTGATGATGGATTACCAACTGATGTCGACTTAGGAACGGCGAAACACTGCACTCGTTAGAAATGGCGTTAAATTAGTAGCATGGTGACAAACCAAGTATTTTTCTCGTAATTTTTTGTTGTGATATTTGCTTTTCCCGCTTTTATGTTATAAAGTAACCTGCAATAGACACTACTAGCGAAGAAACGCTTCGTAAATGGATATCGTTACCTAACATTTTTTTGGAAAAAAAAAACACAACATATACTAATCTTTTCCAGTGTTAACGTCATCATTCTCATCAAGGTGATAGAACCTACTAAGTGATCAAATGTAAACGTGGGTGTGGGTGGAACCTTTATTATTACCAGAGTAATTTTGCAAACGAGGTCGATACTAGGAACAACGTTAGCAGAATCGACCTGTACTCCTTCATTACAAAAATAGTAGTCTAATTTGGTCTTGGGCAATAATTTGAGAACTATAATAACAACTTATTTCCATTAATGGAAATAAGCTCCCTTTCATAGTAATGAATTTACTTCTGTTCTTACATATAGGGATATTTTTAGATTTCTTGATTCTTTCGACAGCGCAATCAAGCCTTGGAACTTTACATAATAAAAAAAAAAAAGTGTATAATGTCAACGGCCATTTCAAATACTGACTTCCAGTATGCGGGAAATCTTTGCAGACGAGGAAATGCAATTCTTTATTTCACGGAGGGCCAAAATAGCATTTATAGATGAAAACTATTTCAGTTCTGATATTAAGAAGCGAAATTTCATAAACTGTGATAACTGTTCTACTTAGTCGTTTTTAACTGTGCACAATGGAGGAAAAATAGAATTTAATGTTTTTTTTTCTGAAATGTCAATATTTGAAAGTCAGTTAAGCATATTTTCGTTTTACCAGACCACTGAGCTGATTAACAGCTCTCCTAGGGTTGGCCCGAAGGATTAGATATTTTTACATGGCAAGAACCAATAGGTTACTTAGCAACGGGACCTACAGCTTAGTGAGCGATCCGAACCGAGAAATGAATTTCTATCACCAGAAATAAATTCCTCTGATTTCGCGTTGGCAGAGTGGGGAATCGAACCCGGACCCTGAGATCGGTAGTCGAGCACGTAACCGACTCGTTCAACGAGGAATATCACCATGTGCACGAGTTCTTTTGAAATTAACAAACGGAACAAATTCATAATATCACGCAATTAATTTATTATTCTATGTTCCACAGGCTTTCAAAAATTGTCAACGTTAAAACAAGAATCAATTTAGATAGATAAATAGAAAGGAACACCTTTACAGATAGCGCGTCAAACTATAGCCTCAAAGGTAAGCACCAATTATCATCACGGGAGGCCACAGTTTTTATGTAGGGGAGAAATAAATAGCAGAGTAATTCAAGCACTTTAACAAAGGGAACTGTGACCGTAGGGAAATGCTTTTATTATGTGGGCACTGAAGCACAACACATTTGTTTTCAAGTTCTACTGGACAGACAGACTCTTACGTTACGTGAGAATACCTTAAAAGAAAGAAAAAAAGCCATAAAAGCAGAAGAGAGAAGTCACAAGGAAGCAATTTAACCACATTTTGAACGTAAATGGAGTGCGTTCTTGTATTCTTTCTGTAGGATTTTCATTTCTACTAGGAGATCGGAACTATTCTTAGAAATCTTCTGAAAAAGCACTTTCATGATGAATTATCGTTATATGTTTACTGTTAAACGCTAAAACATGATTAACATTATTCTTTCCAACATATATGCATCTCAGTAACAAACAACAGAAAAGGAAACATGATCACTTTTTTCATTTTCGAAAGCGAAATAAGTCTCACCCATACAGCGACGGTTCCTGTGATCAAATTAAAGTTCAGATAAGTAAACTGGAAAGGAATCCTTTAATGAACTGATCTTATCTAACAGAGGAGACGCACTTTCCACAAGTGTGTATACAGAAACCTCGATGAGCCAATAACACCGTAAAAGTTTAATGGGCCGAGAAACAGATTCTTTGCCGAGAGTGGAACAAATCCCTAGAGCAAGAAAGGCGTCTAATCATCATAAACATAGAAGGAATTGCAACCCAAGACCGAAGCGAGATGAAACGAAACCTAAAATTGAAAGTGCGTTTCCTCATAGCCTTTCTTACCATTTCTTGTCCTGAGCAACAAAAAACTGCAATTAATGTGCCCTGCTGCCTTACCATGCGACGATGTATGCCTTGCTAACCCTGAAAATCTTTTCGAAACAATCAAAATTGAGACTAAATTCTCTAGAATACTTTGTTATCGAGTCTGAGGACTCTCTAACTTCAGTTTTATATACAAACATACATTATTATATATATATATATATATATATATATATATATATATATATATATATCTTCAGTAGTATTTATGGGATTAGGGTGCTAGCCCGTTCATCCTTTCCCATAGATGCTTAAGGAACTCCTGTAGGAATGTCAGGTCACTTTATTTTGCTAGTCACTGATTCCTCTACCTGGCGTAAGCCCACCTTGCCCTTCCCCTATTAATAATTCCGTCATCTGTTTTAATCGATCGTTCCATATCCTTACCCTACTGCTTCCTTGTACAGTATGCAGCAAAACTCGAGTGACCCGATTCAGTGATTTTCGTTCAAAAGTGACTAACTGGCAACTCTTACCTTCTTCACATTTCTAATGACACTGAATTGCAACGGCGAAACATTTTGGAACTTCGCTCATAAAAGATACAGTTCATTTAGCATGGTTTTATAGTATAATGTTATATATTTTTTATCAAAATATAGCTAGGTCATCAGAAAAACATTAACACCTTAGTTTTTAATCATGGTAAATATGAAAAGACGTAAATATTAAACGAATTTTACATGTTAGCCATCATAGTAATTTATTTAATGTAATGAACGTAACGGAGATGTAGTTGTGGGCGTGGCCTAACATGACGTCAACTGTGGTCATTTGCCAAACATGGTTGGAGCAACCCGACAGCTACCGGAAACGTCACCCCCAACAAGGAGAGCTATAGTTGAGCTGCATCTCGCCAGATTTTCAAAAAAAGACATAGCTAATCGTCTTAATATCAACAAGACAACTGTGTATAGATGGCTAAAACGATACAACGACGGAGAAGGATTGAAAAGCCACCCTAGATCTGGGAGACCCCGCTGCACAACCGCAGAAGAAGACGAAGTGTTAATAACTTTATAACCAAACACCCGTTTTCGTCATCATTTTCAGTGAAACGAGAAACAAATATACAAACATCAGTGACACTGTAAGACGTCGGTTTCGAGAAGCTGGTCTTCTATGTAGGAAACCTGCGCTCAAGCCTCTACTTACACAGACGCATATGGACCATCGTCTCGGGTTTGCGCTCGAATATCTGTCCAAGAGCGAGCAGTTTTGGGAAACTTATATTTTGTGACGAGAAGACTTTTTGCAACGACCAACAGGGAAGACTGCACTGCTGGCGTCCAGGAAAAACCAGGTAATGAACATTTACTTATTTTGCCTTATATTTTTACGTGGTTAGCTAGGTGTGATATACTTTGTATTATAGGCCTAGTCTGTATATATGCTAAAGCTTTAATGAATAGTAATTCCTCTTACACTGGTTTTTAAACCTGCTGACAAATATCTTTAATGGAAGTTACGATGTAATCAGGGAGAAATAATGCAAGAGAAGATATAAATTAATCTGACCTAGGGTGGGAGTTGGGAATTGACATTACTGAGGAAGCAGTTTTAAATATCTATAAAATCCCGCCTCCGCTTCGACCGCCTGCGCTTCGAAGTGTTGCTTGGCGGGAAACCAGTCGCAGAGGAAGTTCGTGCTAGCTTTCCTTCGAGTCTCGTGAATGTTTGAATACACATTGCACTGACTTAAAAGTCGTTTAAGGTTACTATGCTATGACAACTTTCCTTATGCCTCTTTTCCGAATTCATAATATATACTATTAGGCCTACAACCAAAGATTTCTTTTAATTATTTCACTGTAAAACTAGTCTTGGCAGAAAATACAACTGACGTAGCTGTTTCTAATATTTAAATAAGTTTTGGTTTAAATGCATATTAAAGAACTGTATATATATATATATATATATATATATATACTATATATATATATATATACATAGTTTTATAGAATAACCTTATAGTGTTTTCTTAACAATGCACTTCAAGTCTTAAAAGTTAAAAGTTCGGTGTTATAGCAATATTACTGAAAGTATGGCTTAATAAAAGCGTCAGTTCTTTTTTTCTAATCCATAAGATCTATTGATGAGAGGAAGAACTGCAGTAAAACAGTTTCTTTTTATATTTAAAAGTAAGCCCACTGTCATTGTTTCTCTCCGAATATCTGTAAATTTATATTTTCTCTAAATCCTTCTCTCTAATTTTTTCAGATTTGAGGATAAATATGTAGAACCAAATCGACGAAGTGGGAGGATAACCGCTGGCCTTTGGGGTTTGGGGTTGGATGGCGTCTTGCGGACCAGGTGCTTTAGTGCCAATCCATGAGCGATTAAATGGCAGGCAGTATGTTGACATTCTTGACGAGGTGCTGATTCCATCTGTTAGGATGCTACTGATTCCGGAACCGTTGCCCATATTCTTGGCAATGGACAACTCCTCTGTTCATAATAGCATGCCAGTAAGAAAGTGGTTACAGCAGCATCCAGAAGTTATTCGGATCGACTGGCCTGCAAAATCTCCGGATCTCAATCCCATTGAAAATTTATGGGCCATTATGACAAAGGAATGGGATGGCTCCGTTCTGAACAGTAAACAAGCCATCATAAGCCATTGCTTGTCAGTGTGGGAGTCAATGCATGGGGAAAATATTTGCAGTAGACTGGTTGACAGTATTCCTAGACGGCTTAATTCGGTAATAGACAACCTAGGCTCACATACAAATATTAATTAACCCTCCTCTCTCTCTCTCTCTCTCTCTCTCTCTCTCTCTCTCTCTCTCTCTCTCTCTCTGTATGTATGTGTAGCTATATATGTATGACGTGTTTTAAAAGACGAGGTTGTGTTTACTCTATTTGTTTTGCTGGAATTTGTATATTATTTTTCACAGGGACCTATGTATTTCAAAGAATTATACGTATTTTTTAAAAATAATATATTGGTATACCATTTACTTAACCTATACCGTTTTTATTACAATCATATTCATTGTTTGCTACTTGGTTTATTAATGCCTTTACTAAGTACCGTTATTATTATCAATCATATTCATTATTTGCTGCTTGGTTTATTAATGCCTTTACTAAGTTACATTTCTTGAGATCTACCTAAGATTTCATTAGACCCAACTGGTGAAGGGTGCATAGTGGCCCGCCAATGGCTTAGCTTGCCTTACCCGTAGGCCAAGTGCACTTCGCGCTTCTCGATTATATCATTCTCATTAAGCCTATAGGCTATGAAGAAAAATAATGACGGAAGTATACCACACCAAGACTGTGGAAGAATTTCACAAATCCTGCTTTATGGTCTTATAGACACCCTTCATAAGTTACAAAGATTTGATGCAACTTGTTGCTGTCTGGAATATAGCCCAGTATGTTATAAAGCCAATAGCATTGGCCTAGCCATTATGTTTATAATACGTTGCAGTTGTCATTCTGTAGAATCTGCACTCGACAGTTGTAGCTGATAATATCCGACCTGAATATAGTCTTCCATTCCTAAAGTAAAAGTAAAATAATATAAATTAGTTGTGTTTCTAATAGCGAAGATTACTCTTCACCTCGCTTATTTATTCAGTTATTTTATTATTTACTTTTCTTCAAACTGAAGAAACCCCTCGGGAGACTAGACTTATGTAGCACTAGCTATAACCTAAGCCTAAGCCATAATTTATTGCAAGTATCGAAATCATGATCTCGACTAACATTTGCTTTATACACAAAGCCACAAAAGCTAAAAGTAATAACTTCGAATTCATATCCCAAATGCACCCATTTTTATCATTAGACTATGCTCTGCTCAACTTTTCTCTTGCTCTCCATCGCGATGTCCTCTTTCACAGTGGTCCAGACTGACGATTCCACACGACTCATGGAAGTCACGGTGATCTGAAGTTTTCATGCTACAGTAACGTATTTAGTTTTCGTTCAGAAATATTGTAGCGTGAAATATTTTTGGTTTTCAGGTTCCAATATATTTCAATTATAGATTCTATATAACAAGTGACCAACTTTTCCTCATATATACACGTTTATAAAATACGAGATTTAATACTAAGTGGCAACTTGAGAACAACGCTTGTCCAGTACAAAAATAAAAAAGTCACACGAGTTTTGCTGCATACTGTACAATGAGCAATGAGGACCAAGGACCAGGGTCAGTATCAGGTGGTGATTCGTTGTCTCATCACTTTAAGATTTTCGGTTCCTTTGTCGTTTTGGCGTGAGTAACATTTGCGAGAGTTAAAAACAGTCCTAAACTGTCAGTAACTCAGGTGTGATAATCCCTTGAAATTCGAAGACCAGCGCGTCCCTCTGGGAGAGTTAATCGCCTTGCATACGAAACTGCGCTGTAAAGACAAATCTTCCAACTGGTTACTTGCTTCCCGGGATATTTCATTATACGCAATTCTTCGTAATTCTCGGCTTTCCTCCATCAGCTTGGATTACCAGATGGTTTATGCTGCCAAGAATTACTTGCTCGTAATACACTGAAATAATTGGAAATAAAATCACTGGAAATGTGATATCGGTAAGCTTTGTGTTGTAAATGAAAAAGTACAACCGGGAAAACGAGTGCTAATGTCCGTTCACCGAGAGAGAGAGAGAGAGAGAGAGAGAGAGAGAGAGAGAGAGAGAGGAACCTGATGCTGGAGCGAATGATAAGAAGCATTGCCAGAGCATGCATCGGCTTATTTGCTGAGCATGCAAATCGCTAATGCAGGAACGAATCTCAACACAGCGTTTTGCGAAAAACTTGCTTCATCCTCTAGGGATTACCAGGATCGTAGCAAGCTGAAACCTTTGACTTTGTGGCTATTAACTGCATCCTTTGCACAAAAGGATTCTGAACCATTAGGCGGGATAGATGAAACAAGGCAAAGAACTTTGTACATTACTCAAAAGTGGTAAATGTGTCTGGTTATTATTGTATATTTTCAAATTAAATCGTTTATTTTATTCTTGTTTTGCTCACTAAACAGACATCCCCTTTGTATGTTTCCTAGCGTAGATATTACGTGCATCCTTTCAAGTTTTCACTCTTGTTACAATAAAATTTTTAATGTGTGTGTGTGTGTGTGGCGCGCGCTATGAAACTAAATAATGGAATTTTATATATTATCAAAGGAAAAATACTTCACAGAATTTTCCTTTAGATATATGACTTGCCGCCAGGGAGACACTTTCCCAGTAGAGAGACCTGCCCTCAAGAGGACTAAACTAAAATGCTATCTTATCTGTTATCTACTTGAAGGTACAAGAAATATTAGA
Source organism: Macrobrachium nipponense (assembly GCF_015104395.2). NCBI lineage: Eukaryota > Metazoa > Arthropoda > Malacostraca > Decapoda > Palaemonidae > Macrobrachium > Macrobrachium nipponense. The sequence goes on along the minus strand of NC_087202.1, from coordinate 71,515,798 downwards.
ACAATAGATAAAAATAGTAGTCCTTTCTAAAAAAAAAAAAAAAAAATGACTCAGGATGAGTACCATATTTTATCCATGCTCCGGTATTTTTTTACAAACCGTGGCTCTTAAAGCGGTAAGATGCGATGATCACACAAATGGGCATTAAAAACCGGTGATGGCGTCTAATAGGCTTCAGTCCCCTCACTCCTCACAGCGACATTATTAAAGGTCTCCTAGCAGCTAACATCATACCCAGAGCAAGTTTGTCTCCAAGTTACGAAATAAATTTTACTAGCGTGTTTAGTTAGCCCAATACACACACACATATATACATATACATATAATACATATATACATGAATAACTTGATCACGAAATATATAAAACGTGATGCTATCTATAAATAAAGGTAATGCCACGGAGGCAGTTTTTCATTTTCCTCCGTGTCATTACCTTTACTTATACATATACATATACGTATACTCGTACACATGCACACCGTCCAAGAACTAAATCACACAAATCTGTTTTTTTTTAATGAAAGATAACTAATACGTCTAAATAATATTGTACCCATGTGTCAGCTTTTTTTTATAGGAAAAATATCGTTTTATGGTTCTTACATGGGAAAGGTGCCTTATCCATACAAAATGAACATTTGTAAATAATATTTAAATTTTTCTTTACCGTATTACAGTGTCATGATTACACTACTGAAAGATAAACGCCAAGTCATTATTTATTAACCGTTGTTAGAATTTAGGCATATGTTCATCATTATTTTTTAAACAATTAATATACCTATGAAATGTAATTTATAGGTAAAATCCTTAGATGACGCATTTTTTCATTAAAAAAATATCAACGCGCACTGAAAAGTCAAGTAAAAGACATATATGTTTACCACTTACGCAAGACAAACCCTATAAACACCCTTAGAGCCCCTTTCTCTTTACAGTACATAAGTTTACAACGCGTAATATTTACTCCCTACGGGGCAGTATGTACACATGTCTCGTAAGCCAACAGAAAGGAAAAAAAAAGAATGTGTGGAACATCAAATGAATAAAAAAATATATTGAAAACGTTTTAGAAAGTGATGGAAAATAATGTCATTGCAATTTACTGCAATGTTGCCCAGGAGAGATCCTTCAGGATTTACGATTATTACATTCTTAGAACATCTCAGTTGATTAGCTGTTATCCACAAAAGGGTACATTTAAGTTAGAAATAATCAGAATACTCGAATAAAGAGAAATACTTTGAAACTTAAGTGTCAAATATTGCAATGACCCTGCCTTAAATTAGAAGAGTTAGGTTAAAATAAAGTAGTTACTATAATGCTTATGCTGAGGCCAAAAACTTGTTAAGATGTCAAACGTAGTCGGACGTGGGAAAACCGCAAAAGGTGAAAATATAAATCGAAAAAACAAAATTATATAAGACTAATTTACCTAGTTTATATATACAGTAGACCTTCCGCCTTGCAGTGACACAAATTTTCTTTCGACTTAGATTTTAAATGACAAATCTCTGTCATAGAGATCCTATAGTAGAATCACATCAACCTTGCATTTGTTGTCGAGGACCGTCCCTGACGACACTCTTGATTGGCTGTTGATAAGCCAGTCACAGGGCTGGAAGCTCTCAGTCTCCCTCGAGAGTTCACATAGGCAGGATGTATGTTCCACCTCCCCTGAGGGATACATCAAATGCACGGTTGATGTGAATCTACTATAGGCAAGTAACCACAGGCTGAATGTCTAATGCAAAATTAGCCATTTGAAGCAGGCTGAAAGTACGCCTCTGCTGTCGCCGAAAATTCATATATTCATGTCTTTACCACAATTCTTCAATTATATTAAGGGCAATATTTAAGAAATTAGTTATCTTCCTTTAACGTTATCCGTTTATAGACTGAAAGGTATCCAAAAAATGCTATGAATTATATGAGAGAGAGAGAGAAGAGAGAGAGAGAGAGAAGAGAGAGAGAGAGAGAGAGCACTTCTAAATTTGCAAACGATATTGACGAAAGAAACCTGCGCATCAAAAACGCCAGAATCTAAGAATCCATCAAAGATTTTCTTATTCAAAATTCTAAACTTGAGGAAAAAGCAACTGGACTTTATTTCAGAAGAGAATTTGCGAGCCCTTTTGGCTGAGAAAGGGTCGTCGGTATGTTTTATTCATGACATCTATGGTCGCTTCCCAGGTCCATTCTTTCTTAGATTAAACTATTATCTCAGACTTTCTGTTTTGAGGACTTTTCTCAGCTGGGTCATTCTCCCTTGAAATTGCAGTTTTCATAAACAAAACATTTATTCTAATTCGAATACTATTATATCGTATCACGGCGGAAATTGGAGTTCCTCGCTGATAATTCCCCCTCCACCCACCCCAAACCCCGAGAAGAAGTCTTTAGACGTTCCGGACGGCCGCGAAAAAGACCTTGCTTCATTTCCTAAATCAAAATTAGCCATCCGTCTTTTCAAATAACCTAATCAGTCTGAGGGAAACAGCCGCCGATCAAGATCATTTCCAGGTATTGTGTGGAGCCAGCAAAACTTGTGTAAGTCGTAGAAACCAATCAGAGTTAGGAGTAGCTTCGTAAGTATATGCATACCTATTCGCGCGTGCACACACACACTAATACATATTATATAATTATGAATAACTTGATCACGAAGTATATAAAACGTGATGCTATGTATAAATAAAGGTTTTTGCCACGAAGGAAAATTGAAAAGCGAGATAGCCGAGAACTTTCGGTCTAGCACGACCCTTTACTAAGGCATAACTGAACATACAGAAAAAAAAACATAGTAAAATTAGGCTTAATATCCAAACTGACATTACAAGATTAGCAATAAGATCGATTTCACTCTACAGAAACGAGGAAAAGCCTGGGAGCAAGATTAGCGATTTTTAGGCAGCCA
>NC_087202.1:71450380-71502880 GCF_015104395.2 Macrobrachium nipponense | reverse complement strand
GTAATGGTGAGATCTGCCAAAAAAGACTCGTGGGTTGGATTTGGGCAATGGGGTGCGTTGAGCTCCATGCCTTTTGGAGGATCTCCTGTAAGAGGATCATTGATTAGGTTAGGCGCCGGCGCTAGCTCGGGGCCAGGCGCAGAGTTTAAGGTTGTGGTGGCTTTACGTCCAGGCTGGACGGATCTTGGCACTGCTCAGTGCTGCCAAGTGGCACTGTTAGAGAGTTGAGGTCAGCTGGACCTGTGACGGGTACCAGAGGTGCAATACCTCTCAGCGTGCCCGTGGTGATGGGAGACAGAGGCTCCTGTGTCTTGTGGAAGGCTAAGCCTTGTGGAGAATGGACAGTGTCCACTGCTGGTAGCTTGCTAGGGGACCTAGGCAAATTCATGGAGTGCCCTATTACGTTGCAGGTTTTGCAGTGGAACTGCGAGTGATCAATCTCCCTCCTTGGTGACGGGGGAGACTGTTGGTGGCTGTCCTTCCGGGAGGAAGTAGGATTTTGATGGCTCCTTGCTTTGAAGTGATTGGCTGTGGGGCTAGGACCCCTAGGTATTTGGAAACAAGAGGGGGACTTCATGTCTTGCCTAGGAGGAGGTCGTAACCTCCTGGAATATAGCTTGCAACTGCAAGGGTACATACTCTGGAAAGGTGATGATGTCTAGTGACTCTCAATTGGACTGTTAGAAGGATCAACTTAATATGATTGATGCCTTCGGTCGTGATCAGTTGACGTCAATCGACGTTAGCCCCTTGGGGGATTCGATCTACCCGTATCAGGGAGATTTGAGCGCCAGAGTCGTCAAAGGCTCTGACGTGGCTTAGCGGATATGACTTTGGAGGGGTGCGACAGTTATAGGGCCCTTAGCTGGGGGGCCTAGCGAAGATGAATTGGTAATGCCATTCCGATGGTGGGAATATTGTGATTAGCACACCCTCCGTAATTTGCAGACATGTGACCCTTGCGGCCACAGTCCTGGCAGAACTTGTTCCAGAACTTCATCCTTGGCACTGGATGATGGAGCCGAGATGGCACCACAGATTGCGAAGCTGCGGAGTCACCAAGACTTGCAGTGCGCTCTGGCACATGTGAAGAGTCCTCTCTGGCAGTAATTTGAGGTGAGGAGGTTAAGGAATCTTCCTTTGAATTTCCCTCCGGAACAAGTCCGGGGTTAACTGGTTGGCTCACTTCCGAAATGGAGGAGGCAGGTGGTGAAATGGTAAGAGGCTGGAAGGATGCGGCAGGACTGTGAGGCACAGTGGGTGTACGTCTGGAAACTTGCAGAGTGATTTCTTCATCTATGAGAGCTAGCTCATGCTTTCTCTCTTCTTCTCTTTCCTTCCTCTCTGCTTCTTTCTCTTTTCTCTCTGCTTCTCTGGGTTTTCTCTGGTTTTCTCTTTCTTCATCTTGCTGGCGTGCAGCATCCTGCTGCATCTTCACCCACTGGCCGAGGGCTGGTCCAGTGCAACCAGCCTCCTTGTCCAGAGTCATGAGGTTTCGGAGCCTCTCTAGCTCTATGGCAAAGATGTCGTGGGAAGCAGGGGAAGGCATTTCCCTAAGGCTATGCAGTAGAGGCTCGGATAAATTTGGAAATGATGGCCAGCAATAGTACTAGATGGAATGGGAGGGCCTACTTGGTAACGTGGCACTCACCTAGAAATGGGTTCTGCAATGTGGTAATGTCTCTGAGAAGACTGGGTGCTCTGTGGCACTTGGGAAGTGTCCCGTAAGTGGGTGGCACTTCGTGAATGGCACCTTCTGATGAGGTGAGAAATATAATGAAGTGTGCTGTGTAAGTAACACTTAAGGGGATTCCTAAATTGGGATACGCAATGGAATGGGTAACCTGTATGTCCAATACAGGTGCGCGGCACTTATGGAGGCATTCCTTGGTTGGGTGAACCGGGATAGCGGATACACTAATGAAATGGGCGTTTTGTAAGACGGATACGCAGATAAATAGCTACCTGTATGTCTGTACAGGTGCAGCGGCACCTATGGAGGCGTTCCTTTGTTGGGCGTTCCATAATGGCGGATACGCAGTTGAATGGCTACTTGTACATCCTGTACAGATGCACGGCACTTATGGAGGTGATTCTTGGACAGCACTAGTAGTGCTGGTATTGCGGCACTTCAGGAGGCATTCCTTTGGTGAGTGATCCGGAAGGATAAGAACCCTTATGCACGGAAACACTTATGAAATGGGCTTTCTGTAATGACGGAAATGCCGGTAAAGAGCTACCTGTACTTCTGATACAGGTGCAGTGGCACTTATGGAGGCATTCTTTGGACAGCACTAGTAGAGTGCTGGAAATGGGCGTTCCGTAATGGCAGACACGCGGGTAAAATGGCTACCTGTACGGCCTGTACAGGTGCAATGGCACTTATGGAGGCGTTCCTTGATTGCACTGGTAGCGTGCTGGTGTGTCCCGTTGGACGACACTAAATGCAGTATACTCAAATATACTGAAATGAAATGGCACTCTGTTCGTGGCAGAGTGTAATGGTGGAGGAGAGAAAGTAAAAGGGGGAGTACTTCAGCAGCCAGTCGATGAACAGTGTCACGAATTAGTGGCACTGTAAAAGGGTAAGGCCTGACATGTACTGGTGGTGGCCAGTCCTAGACTGGTAGGCTTCCTTTTATGGAAGTAATGAGGTTGCATTGGCACACTGTGCAGTTTGTGCTTGTGGTATACGCAAGTCTTTTGTGATAAAGAAATGGAAAAGACCACTCGGGCAACGACAGGCAACGTTAATTTGAAAATGCTCAGTCTTTAGCTGAAGTACTCAGTGAATGAAATAATGGCTTGCAAGACTGCAATGGACACGGGCACGTATCATGCTCAGTGTAAATGAAAGGCACAAGAGACTAGAATAACGTTAATGTTGCATGCGTAAGTAATAGACGTAGTACTCTCGGCTTTTGAATAATAGGTTCTCTCTCTCTCTCGCTATCTATCTCTGAAAGCATAAAAATGATATGTGACGAACTCCCTTGTATGTATTTGCACTAATAATGTTAGTTTAATATGACGCAACTTGCGTTGAGTGATTTTCTTACATGAAGTTTAATGGAAGAATTGCTTTTGAATTAGTTTTATGGTTACGATAATGAGCTAGCGATGAACGATTTTTACGTTATTTGGTAGCGGCTTGTGCTTGAATATGAGCGATTTACAATGCGTTTACGTTAACAATTCTTCTAATGTACTTTACTTTTAAGATTTGCGTTAACTTTACGTAAGTTTACTAGCTCCTGTGACAAGTGAAATGACAGTAAGGATTTTGAGATGAAATGTTAGCAACATTTGTAAAAGAGGTTACATTAAGTCTGAAGTGAAGTGAAAACTTTCTCTCAGCGAGCGAGTGAGCGATGTGAAGTGAAACGTGCGATGAGCAAGGGAACAACGTGTCCTTCAAAACAGCTGATCCTGTAAACGCGAGAGCAATTTACAACAAAAATGCTAATTTTTTTATTGAAAGCAAAACAGCATTAAATTTTCTGGCAGAATGATACTAGTATGAAGATTGATATGAGTTAAAACATCAAGATTTATGTTAATTGGCTTAAATCATTGAGATAATGCTTTTGGTGGGGAATGCTTTGCCTTGTGTGCAAGTTTGGCTGGGAGGCCAGGGAGAGAGCATGTGCTTTAACATGCTAAGCAAGCGTGCTGCGGTTACCAACGCTTGAAACAAAAGCTTAGTTAAAACGAAGTCCCCTAACATATCACAGAGAAAAGAATTGTACACTTCTTTTGCCGTAACTATTAGTAGAACACTCCTAACTAGCTAGGCTTGCTAATACATGCAATAAACCCTGGCAAAGCACTTCCTAGTTTTAACTAGTACTTTCTGGCATCTATCTAACACACACACACACACACACGTGCGCAAACTGCAGGCTTCAACTTGCTCTTGGCGCTCCGCCGTTACACAATATCTCTAACTTAGAGAAAGCCCACTTATCTAAACACTTTTGAAATAAATCCTTAATGTAACTTACAGCTAACAATGGTTATAAGAATAATCATATTAAATGAATGATATGCCTTACCGTGAGTCATGTCTCCTCCGCAAATACGAATGCTTTCTTTCAATTTATGCTTTGTAAAAGTCATTTACAGTTTACGTTTTACAAGGGGATAACGCGATTTACAAGCTTTTAAGCAACCCTAGGTTTGAAAACTGGCAAGCTGTCGCCACTCTTACGTTTTGGGTTGGCCTTGTGATCCCAAATACCATAATTAAAAATATTAGAGGGAAAAATTGGAACATAGAGGGCTTCTGACTTACCTTAGATAACTATAAAAAGGATTGATTTGTTTATTTTTACTCTAGGAGGTCGCCAGGAAACTCAGCTGATTAATTTATATTCATTTATTTATAAGAGGCCATTGAATGGCCTAGGATAAGGCAAGGCAACTTGGCCGCACATGGACCACTCCTATCTCTCACAATGGGGGAGAGCTGGCCAAAATCAGATTTACTTCAATGCTGGTTTCCAAAATTGATCATCGGTATCTTGCATTAAGGAAGCACTTACGAGCGAGGAGACATGACACATGACTCAGCAAAGATCTGCAAAAGTTCCCAGATTAGACACAAAATGAAATAAGGACTTCTTGCACTATATTTCAGCTACAAAGGCAGTCACTTTTAATTAACACTCACTGGGGAGGAACTCTAGTGTTTAAATGAAATATTTAATGAAGACTTAATCTTGAACAGGTCACAGGGGTAACACGTGCCCCGATGGTGACAAAGGAATTTCAGCAGAGAAGTGGTAAAAGGGAGATTTGAAATGGAAATAGCAAGATTCGTCTTAAGGAACAGGGCTGTTGGGATTTTGCACTTTCGTGACTTACCTTTAATCCTTAGAGGCTTGAACATGTGTCGTGACTTCCAGTCAGGGAGAGGACACGTCTGTCCTTCAGGAGCAACTAGCTTGGACTGAGAACAGGTCAGGGTGTTTCCGAATGGCCTGGGAATGCGCCTACAGCCTCTGGCATTGTCTGGACAGATGCGAAAACACAACCAGCGAATTTGGGGGGAAAAAAGAGGTCTTATGCTAGGAATTCCTAAAGCCCACATCGAAGCCTATCTAATCCTCTTGACCTGCATTTATTACCCTAAACTCGAGGCCTATAGGTAACAGCTTATTTTCTCCCCCTGCTACTAACGGAAATGCCTTTCTGGCCTGAGTTCTCCCTCCTAAAGTCAGCTGATTAGGAGAAAATGGCTGCTCTTCTAGCAATTGAATAATTTAAATGAAGGCTGGGTAGACGAGGGCGTCAGTAAACGTAATAATATAATATATATATATATATATATCTATATATATTTTTTATATATAATATATATATCTATATATATATATATATAAGGCATTCTGAAAACGATTAAAGTGGTTTCTCTTCTTTAGGATAACTAGAAGAAGCAGTTAGTAATTTGACAGATCTGAAATATAATGCCTTCTGATTTAACAGAGGATGTAACGAGCAGACTAAAACTTGACTGATTAAAATCAACGACAGCAAGAGAGAAATACAAAACTGCGCTGATTCAATGGTAAAAAAAAAAAAAAAAATCTGAAGCTGCGTTAATGCTGTATGAAACTTTCAGCAGCAGCCCGGTGGCGGCCTGTGTTGTTGGCATCTATAGCGGTGCAAGGCACACGATCAAGACTAACAGTAACCTTAAATGAAACAGAAACTAATGAGGCTAGAGAGCTGGAATTTGGGACTGTTTGATACGTTGAGGGTGGATGATGAACATCCCAATTTCCAGTACTCTAGTCTCAGTCGTTTTCAAAATCTGAGGGCGGACAGAAAAAGTGCGAATGGACAGACAAATAGCCATCTCCATAGTTTCCTTTAACAGAAATATAAAGGACGTTTGCAAAACGAACGAAGAAATGCTTTGTAAGTCAAACTAATAAAATGTGTGAATCACAATTGATAGTCTAGGTGTTATGATCCCGTTTCAAAAGCTAGCGTATAATTTTTCTTTACTCTCAATTTCTCACTACTAATTCTTGTACCTTTCTCCTCCTCCTCTTTCTTCTTGCTACAGCCACACGTCTCTTTTTTTATCAAATGTTATGGATTTCTCGTTTATTCTCTGCGGTGCAGTTACAGGGAACGCTATTTTTCATCACTTCCTTCTTACTTTCTAATAGATATCTGCCTACGTTCAGTAACTATCTTCTGCTTACGTTCAGTAATTATATTCTTACGTTCAGTAATTATCTTTTGCTTAATTTCAATAATTATCTTCTGCCAAAGTTCAGTAATAACCTTTTCACGTTCTGTAACTATCTTCTGTTTACGTTCAGTAATTATCTTCTGCTTACGTTCGGTAGTTATCTTCTGCCGACGTTCAGTAATTATCTTTTGTCTATATTCAGTAATTATCTTCTGCTTACGTTCGGTAATTATCTTTAACCCGCAAATGATCTTTCAAGCACAGTAAATGCGAGTTGAATGCGTCGTTACACGGTTGTAAGGGTAATACATATACATTCACATATTCATACAGATGCATTTCACACATGTGCGTGTACTATAATTGTATAAAACTGAGTATTAATTAATATTTATATAAATCTGTGTTTCTGGAACATTTTCATTTACGATTCTTCGAAATATTCAAAATCGCCCCATTATCTCTTTTTTTGCTTATTTGCTAATCTATGTGTTTCAAATGTTATATTTCGATGTAATTATTAATTTATGATTATATATAGGACTTAAATGGAAGGCTCCCTTATTAACGACGCAGAACTATACATCTTTAATGACAACCAGAGAGAGAGAGAGAGAGAGAGAGAGAGAGAGAGAGAGAGAGAGAGAGAGAGAGAGAGAGAGAGAGAGAGAGAATTTACAACTCTACAAGACGTTAAAGAGCCACCATTCCAACCAACGTCTACAACATCCAAAAAAGAAAATAGAAAAAAGAAAAAGAAATAGGGAAGTAATCCTTTCCTTTTTAAGAACACTGTTCATCTTCGAAGCTGCAAATACTGGATCAGCCTGGCCGTATTCTGATCTATTCTTTTTCTCTAGTATTTATAAAATTAAATAATAAGGTAGCTGGGAATTAATTTGAGCTATAATATTAGTATAACGCCACGTTTTTTAATTTTCTTTATGAGATAATGATTTTCCATCCTATGGAAGGTTGATGTCGAAAGTTCTTGGGCTCTTGATCCTTTACAAAATAATAATAATAATAATAATAATAATAATAATAATAATAATAATAATAATAATAATAATAATAATAATAATAATAATAATAATAATAATAATAAAAATGTGTGGCGCCGTGGAGGAGTGGGTTAGGTCGTCAATGGACTGGTTAAGTTAAGTTAAGCAACATTGGGGCTGGTCAGTCGTTGGATGGGTGACCACTCTCCTCGGCGTTGATTCCTTGGGAAAGGATCTTTACCATAATTTCCTCAGTTTACTCAGTTGTAAATGAGTACCTATCCCTGATGGGGTAGGGTCCAGCTATGGGTTAAATAGCAAAAACTCAGCAATGATGGAAAGAAATGAAGGAATAAACGACAACGACGTAAATGGAACCTCTGGCAACAGAGGAGTTTCGTTCGGCAACCAGGTATTCAACCCAATTGAAGGGGAAGACGGTCAGGTACTTGGAGGTCGTCACCCAGCAGCTGACCACCACAACGACAGTAATCAACAAGCCTGAGATTGGAGCTACGGAAGCAAAAAGGAAGAAATGGACAAGAGAAGAAAATAAGGAAATATGGAGAAGCAACCCGATGGAGAGAGGATATAGAAGAAGGTTAGTCAACATCTGGAATGAGATGAACAACAACAGCAAGAAGAGGCTGGCAGACCCAATTAAGGAACATAAAGAAAAAGAACTGGCTCTCCCCAACAGAAAGAGAAGAACTGGAATTACACGAAGACGAACTGAGAGATGATGCCACAGAAGACGACAGGGATGTTGAGGTATCAAACAACGACACACGAAGAAACACCGACGAAGTAACAGAGAGGACGGAATGGGTAGAAAAGATTAGACAATGGATGGAGCCAGATACAGAGAGAACAAAGATCCCCTCCATGAAAGCCTACAACACCAAGAAATTAAGGGAGAAAACAAGCGAGGTCAATGAAATAATGGACATAATACACACCACCAGCATCAAGAAACAAATAACTTGGCACATGCGGGAGCAAGATTAGTAGCAGAACTGATGGTGATTCGAACACCAACACCACCAGCACAACCAACCCACAGAAAACCAAAACAGCAACCTCCTTGGAAAGGCGCCTGGAAAAGCAAATCATGGTGATGAGATCTGACTTGAGTAAACTGAAAGAGATGACGAAAAAGGCTAAGAAGCAAGGAACTCAACGAGAAATACAAAGTACAAGAGAGGGGACTAAACAAACACAATCGAAGATGTAAAACAGAGGCACGTAAGATCCAACGGTACATGAACAGGAATAAGGGATACTAACAGAACAAACTATTCGGAACCAACCAGAAAAGACTATACAGCCAACTAAGAGGGGAAGACAACCACTCAGAAATTTCTGAAGCTGAACCAAGTAAGAGCCTCTGGGAAAACATATGGAGCAATCTGGTATCACACAACAAACATGCAACATGGCTCCAGGAAGTCAAGGAAGAAGAAACAGGGAGAATAAAACAAAGATTCACAGAGATCACGACAGACATAGTCAGACAAACCAACTAAAGAAAAAAATGCCAAACTGGAAAGTCCCCATGGATACTGGCTCAAAAACTTCAAGGCCCTACACCCACGAATAGCAGAACAACTCCATCATTGTATCTCAAATCACCATGCACCCAAATGGATGACCACAGGAAGAACATCCTTAGTACAAAAAGAAGAGTAAGGGAAATATAGCCAGTAACTACAGGCCTATCACCTGCCTACCAATAATGTGGAAGTTACTAACAGGTATCATCAGTTGAAAGGCTATACAATTACCTAGAGGAGACAAACACCTTCCCCCACCAACAGAAAGACTGCAGAAGGAAGTGTAGGGGCACAAAAGACCAGCTCCTGATAGACAAAATGGTAATGAAGAACAGTAGGAGAAGGAAAACCAACCTAAGCATGGCATGGATAGACTATAAGAAAGCCTTCTACATGATACCACACACATGGCTAATAGAATGCCTGAAAATATATGGGGCAGAGGAAAACACCATCAGCTTCCTCAAAAATACAATGCGCAACTGGAATACAATACTTACAAGCTCTGGAATAAGACTAGCAGAGGTTAATATCAGAAGATGGATGCCGGGTACCAACTCAAGAAAAGAGGCAACAGAATCAACCATCTGATGTTCATGGACGACATCAAGCTGTATGGTAAGAGCATCAAGGAAATAGATACCCTAATCCAGACTGTAAGGATTGTATCTGGGGACATCAGGATGGAGTTTGGAATAGAAAAAATGTGCCTTATTCAACATACAAAAAGGCAAAGTAACGAGAACTGAAGGGATAAAGCTCCCAGATGGGAACAACATCAAACACATAGATGAGACAGGATACAAATACCTGGGAATAATGGAAGGAGGGGATATAAAACACCAAGAGATGAAGGACACGATCAGGAAAGAATATATGCAGAGACTCAAGGCGATTCTCAAGTCAAAACTCAACGCTGGAAATATCATAAAAGCCATAAACACATGGGCAGTGCAAGTAATCAGATACAGCGCAGGAATAGTGGAATGGACGAAGGCAGAACTCCGCAGCATAGATCAGAAAACCAGGAAACATATGACAATACACAAAGCACTACACCCAAGAGCAAATACGGACAGACTATACATAACACGAAAGGAAGGAGGGAGAGGACTACTAAGTATAGAGGACTGCGTCAACATCGAGAACAGAACACTGGGGCAATATCTGAAAACCAGTGAAGACGAGTGGCTAAAGAGTCCATGGGAAGAAGGACTAATAAAAGTAGACGAAGACCCAGAAATATACAGAGACAGGAGAATAACAGACAGAACAGAAGACTGGCACAACAAACCAATGCACGGACAATACATGAGACAGACTAAAGAACTAACCCAGCGATGACACATGGCAATGGCTACAGAGGGGAGAGCTAAAGAAGGAAACTGAAGGAATGATAACAGCGGCACAAGATCAGGCCCTAAGAACCAGATATGTTCAAAGAACGATAGACGGAAATAACATCTCTCCCATATGTAGGAAGTGCAATACGAACAATGAAACCATAAACACATAGCAAGCGAAATGCCCGGCACTTGCACAGAACCAGAACAAAAAGAGGCATGATTCAGTGGCAAAAGCCCTCCACTGGAGCCTGTGGAAGAAACATCAGCTTACTTGCAGTAATAAGTGGTACGAGCACCAACCTGAGGGAGTGATAGAAAACGATCACGCAAAGATCCTCTGGGACTATGGTATCACGAACAGATAGGGTGATACGTGCAAACAGGACCAGACGTGACGTTGATTGACAAAGTCAGAAGAAAGTATCACTCATTGATGTCGCAATACCATGACACCAGAGAGAGAGAGAGAGAGAGAGAGAGTAGAGAGAGAGAGATTTTGAGAGAGAATTTTACAACTCTACAAGACGTTAAAGAGCCACCATTCCAAGCCGACGTCTACTAACATCCAAAAAAAGAAAATAGAAAAAAGAAAAAGAAATAGGGAAGTAATCCTTTCCTTTTTAAGAACACTGTTCATCTTCGAAGCTGCAAATACTGGATCAGCCTGGCCGTATTCTGATCTATTCTTTTTCTCTAGTATTTATAAAATTAAATAATAAGGTAGCTGGGAATTAATTTGAGCTATATATTAGGTATAACGCCACGTTTTTTAATTTTCTTTATGAGATAAAATGATTTCCATCCTATGGAAGGTTGATGTCGAAGTTCTGGGCTCTTGATCCTTTACAAAATAATAATAATAATAATAATAATAATAATAATAATAATAATAATAATAATTAGATGCCTTGATGAAATGCAAACGTACCTTGAATAAATATTTTCAAGGAAAACATACAAATTCGTCATCTACTATCTGCTCTTGTTGCTTATAAATCTAGAACAGAAGATAACGCATTACTTAAGCTGAAGTTCTTTTCAAACTACGACTGTAAAAGATAACGAAAGGCTATTAGGGTGGTTTTCTTTTCGACAGATAAAAGCGTGATTTGAGTTTTAAGGGTCCTGGTTATTTCTGGGTTTATATATCCGGTAATTAGGAAGAGGAATAACTGTTTATAGAAGTCACTTTTATAATATTAAATAAACGTAATTGCAATTGTCAGTGTAGTTGACTACAACGATGCTTTCCTGCTGTGGCAATCATTCGTCATCATAAACCATCTCTAAGTAGAGAAATATTTAGTAGTTTAAGCAGATCAATTTCTCTTATAGCAATCTGTAAGGAAGGTAGCATTGCTCTCCAACTTAATCATTAACAAAATTAATAAGTGTTTTCAATGGGGTTCCGTAAATCACGCCATCAAGAAATAAAAAGATTGCCAAATAAATATTCATTCCTGGAAAACACGCATGTACAATAAAGTAACGTCATATATCAAAATAACTGGAGCTATTTGGTAGAGCGATACCATATGTTGTTTTAATTGAAATAAAAAAAAGTAAATGATCGTTGAAAGAAATGTTATTAAATATAATTGTTCACTCCAGAAATTCTGTCACCAATATACATACATCTATAATATACAAAGAACGATTTTATGGTTAATTACCGAAGTTAAATTTTCTCATCCAATCTTTGTCTATGGGTTATGGATGGGAAGTTTTCAATCTCTTAAAATTTTGCTACCAGTTCCAATATTGTTTTGAATCCATACATACTCTTTTTTTAGATAAAATTAGTATTCTTGATTTTCCTACACTGCGTATCTTACAAATTAAATGCAGGGATATATACAAACGCGTATACATGTATACATGTATATTCATGCACTCATATAACCACACAAACATACACACACGCGCGCGCACACACACACACACATATATATATGCATATATATATATATATATATATATATATATATAATATATATGTGTGTGTGTGTGTGTGTGTGTATGTGTGTGTGTATACATATATATATATATATAATATAACATATATATATATATATATATATATATAGATATATATATATATACAAATATATTTATATAATAGTATATAAGATAATATACATAGATATGCGTGTGGGACTACTTGCAAGCAGTGTTGAAATCCAATTTTGAAAATCACAAGTTGTTTCCTATTCAAGAGTAAGTATTCCAGCATGAATATGTGACATAAATGATAAGAATTACTCCCAACCTACAAAGAAACACGCAAACATATACTATCAAGCAAATTATGGATATTCATGGTTGTATTAATTTCTGATCGAAAATGAATTTATCTCAGATTATATCTGTTTTCGAATGGATATCACTTTTGTCCCGGGGGAATTCTACTTTTCACTGAAGTTCACTGGTTATAAAGGACAAGTATGAAGGATTACTTAAGACTTCACCCCACAGTGTCAAGTTTTAGAGTAGGCTGAGATATAACGGAAAACGATTTTCATTCAATGGAGTCAACTAATGCGGCACCAGAACGAATAAAATGTTAAAAATATAAAGAAAACCTCTCATTACTAAAGTACCAACCTACACGTCTGCCAAGAAAAGAATATCATTAAAAAAATGGTCTTATTGCTTCATTCCATAAAGTTATAGTAAAAAAATCAGACACAATATCTAATTTCAACTGACAAAATTTGCTCATTTTGCATCCATGTACGTAAACCAATTTATTGCTCGGGTGCTCCGTTTGGCTACGAACTGGTAGCATATATATCTAACAGCATTTTTTTTTCGTTAAGGAAATTGTCGACAGAACGCACACAGCCTTCTGCCATCAAAATAATATATACATAAATTGGCGAATCGCACTACCAAGCAAGCATGGAAGTAATGCCGGGAAAAGCTACATAATCCTCAGAAACACAACAAACCAAATGTTTTTTTATATAATATATATATATATATATATATATATATATATATATATATATATATATATCATTCGAGCTACAAATGTCCTTTAATATCTAATTCGCCTCTACCTCGGAATTGATATATGTACCAAAGGGGAATTTTTAGTTGATAATAATTTCGTCCACTCATGGGACGAACCACTGTCCAGTGGACGAGAACGAAATCAGGATGGACAGTGACGTTGCCAAATCGGCCAACAGAGAGGCTATAAGTTTATATCGATTCTGACCTTCCAAATCACCGTCGAACTCGGTGTTTTCGTAATGTTAGCCCATTCGAACGTTTGACCCACGTAGCCATGTTATGAATAATTATCACATCACCGTGATTCATATAAATCATTCGAGCTACGAATATCCTTTAATATCTAATTCGCTCTACCTCGGAATTGATATATTTTCATATATGTACCGAAGGGGAATTTTTGGTTGATAATAATTTCGTCCCCTCATGGGTTCGATTCCGAGGTAGAGCGAACTAGATATTAAAGGACATTTGTAGCTCGAATGTAGAGGGGGTTTCATATCGATTCTAATTACGAAAACACCGAGTTCGACGGTGATTTGGAAGGTCAGAATCGATATAAGCTTATAGCCTCTCTGTTGGCCGATTTGGCAACGTCACTGTCCATCCTGATTTCGTTCTCGTTCACTGGACAGTGGTCCGATCCCATGAGGGGACGAAATTTTTATCAACCAAAAATTCCCCTTTGGTACATATATGAAAAATATATCAATTCCGAGGTAGAGCGAATTAGATATTAAAGGACATTTGTAGCTCGAATGATTTATATGAATCACGGCGATGTGATAATTATTCATATATATAATAATATATATAATATATATATATAATTAGATATATACATATATACACACATACATACATACTTACACACACACACACACACACACACACACACACACACACACACACATATATATATATATATATATATATAAATATATATATATATATATATCTATATATATATATATATATATATATATATATATATATGTATAAAGGCATACAGCAGGGTCCATTAAACACATCAACAAGGCCATAGTTTATTCAAACGAAACGTTTCGCATATGTTCTATGTGCATTTTCAGTCTGTAAATATAACATAAAAATCATTTAAATTTAAAACATAAAAGTTAAGAGAAAAAAAAGTTATCAAAAATTTTTTTTTTAAATAACATGATTTAGAAAGGTTACAGTAAGAAAGACCCATTGTTCACCAAACCATTCAAAGGAGAAGGAGAAGAACGAATGACCAAGATTTGACACCAACCTACGACTTCAGTTATGCTAGATAAAGAGGAGAAGCAGAAACGTTAGAGTTTAAAGAAGGAACAAGCCGTTTGATGTATAAAGACTCAAGGGTAGTTAGGCAATCACTATGGCTCGTACCACCAATAATGGAGAAATGCTATTTGTTAACTTCAATGTTACATATAGAGGCATGGTTCTTTATATTAGAAAATTCTGGTTTACTCAGTTTCTGGCCCGTTCTAAAACTGTACCCCATATGGCTACAATGTCTCATCTGCAGTAACCTGCGACAAGATCCAACATTAATACCGGGGCATCCGGGACACTTGAATTTATAAATAATGTTGGAAACTCATGAAGGTCTGCAGTTTGTCCTTGTAGTTAAAG
Organism: Macrobrachium nipponense; assembly: GCF_015104395.2. NCBI lineage: Eukaryota > Metazoa > Arthropoda > Malacostraca > Decapoda > Palaemonidae > Macrobrachium > Macrobrachium nipponense. Next base: position 71,488,113 of record NC_087202.1, on the reverse strand, counting down.
AATATGCCAATCTTGATTGGATTGATTGGAATTAATTGAATATTAAGGCATCCAAATTCATGTTCAATTATTTGTTTAAGTTTTGTTGCAAAGTTGTTGTTCGAAATAAACGGGATTGTGGCAAATATATTTTTCTTTAGGACTTTATAAGAGGGTGTTGGATTAGAGAAGTTTTTTGGATAAGAATTCTGTGAGAAAAAAGATTAAAAACAAAATCTCATTATGTAAAAGAGACCAACTCGAAGAATATCGAAGAGCCCTATATACTAAAGTATATATGGAGTTTAGTTTTAAATTGTTAAAGCAAGAACTATAGAAGTTATTAGCAAGTCCAGTGTATGTCTTTTTCCGATACACAGATGTTGTAACATCACCATTATCTCTGCTTACATTAATATCCAGAAAGGGTAGACAATTGTCGTTTTCTTTTTCCATGGTAAACTTTATATTTCGATGTTGATTATTGATATGTTCCAGAAACATCTCACTTTGCAAGGCTTCTTGAATAATATAAAAGTGTCATCAACATATCGTCTATAATAGACATGTGTACATATATGTGGATAATTAGTTAAAAAGTTTTCTCCTAAAAAAGACAAAAATATTGGCGAACACAGGCCCCAATGGGGAGCCCATGGCAACTCCAAAACAAACATTGAGTCTTGCACAGCAAGCTCAAGAAACGTCTTAAAAAGTTGTCTATTAAAACCATGAAAAACGGTATGATCGTCATAAAAAATCATGTCTAAAATAATGTTGATGGTTTCATTCAGAGGCACATTTGTGAAAAGAGATTCTACATCGAAGCTTGTAATGTGTAGATCACCATCTTGTAAAACTATTTCTTTCTGGAACTCATATCCATTTTCAAGTGAAAATTCGTTGTAAGCAAATTCACTGAGTAATGAGGCAAGGTGTTTAGATATTGCATAAGAAGGTCTGTTATAGGCTGCCATAATGGGTCTAATAGGGACTCCTTCCTTATGTACCTTAGGGAGTCCATATAATATACTAAAAGAAGAACCTGTCACAAATAGTTTCTGGTACGTAATTTCATCTAAAATACCTTCATTTTTCAATTTTCTCAAAAATCTATTAATTTTGTCTTCTCTTTTGAAAATGTCCAAGAAGTTTGGTTCACCATGCGATCGAAATTTAGTGTTATCAGCAAGAATGTTATTAACCTTATCAATATAATATTGTTTATTTAGTAGTACCACACCTTTTCCTTTGTCTGGTTTACAAATAACCAAACTATCCCGTTTACTTAGTTTCTGCAAGATATTCAAATCCTCTTTCCTGAAGAACGGGGTCCAAGATACTTTTAACTTGGCATAAGTCTTATGTAAGAGAAACGATAACTTTTGTAAACCACTTAAAGTCACTGACCAAATTTAAACCCTTGAGTCTCTGAAAAAGCATTTCGAAAGGAAAATAGAAGTCTGCATACTTAGGTCTGTAGGATGGCCAACAAAAATCATAGCCAAATGAGAGCAAGAACTCTTCTCTTTTGGAGAGAACAGTTAGAAAAATTAAAAAAACAGTAATTTCTATTATTAAAATTGGGAATAACAACACATAAGGCTTTTATTTTCTTTTGATGACGTAATTGTACAGGGGACACAAAATTATTTTAAAAATTAGAAAAAAGTTTCTGGTACAGAAAACCGGCAATAGTGGAGAAACATTGAAATAGTTGTACTCGTATTTGGCAAACAATAGTATGAGTACTTTCGATAAACTTTTGCTTCGTCTCTATCTCTTTCTTAAGTAGCTCGTCCAGGGCGTTTCTGTAAAATTCAGTCTTTTAGAGCTTGAATCTGACGACCTTAGGGTGTACTCCGTTCAGAAGACAATACTGTAACAAATCCAAATGACATCTGGCTTTTTCCTCCTTTAAGGTCAATTTCTCCAACTTCCTTGGAGTGGTCAGCGTCGCTGGTGGATAACGGTGTCGAAGGAGCTGGGAAAAGTGATATATATATATACATATATATAATATATAATATATAGATATATATAATATATTATAATATATATAAATAATATTATATAATATAATATATACTATATATTGATTATATACATATATATATATATATATCTCACACACACAATTTGCCAAAAATGGCCTCAGATTCACACCACCCCTTCAACCATATTTCTCCCTTTCCCAGATGAGTTAATGTTCCTGGACAATATTCGATAAAAAAAAAAAAAAAAAAAAAAAGTCATTCGTCCGGTTCGAATCTTCTTCCTCCGATGACTCGATATCTCTTTCTCGTCCCTTATTATCCCGTCTTTACCTAACATATTTCCTCTTTGAAGAATTAAATGGTCCGTCACATCGCCGGGGATATAAGAGGCATCATCATCCTCTTAGGGACAAGGAATGTCGGCGGGAATCGAAAAGAATTTTTTCACAATGGAGGAAAGTACTAAACCGTATAGAGGTTTAGAAAGTGAGGAGAAAACTATACCGCTAAATGCAGTGAATGAAGATGAAGGAGCATAAATAAAGAACTGTACATGGAATATATTCGTTAATGATCAAATCAGAGAGACTGAAGATTGGTAGTCTGCTTTAGAAATACATCCTAACGAAGCGTCCGGAATCACTCTTTGAAACGAGGAGTTATCACCAGCAAAGGGTCATCAAGCGAGGTGACCAAATCATGGTCCCACTCTTTGAATTTATAAATGAAAGGAAGTTATCTCGAGTAGTCAGGCCAGAGTCAACCATATACTGTTTCACAGCACCACGATTAAACACTATACTCGGTTTTTTCCCCTCTGTCCACCTCTTTGTGGTGCTCGCGCATGGTAACACTGCATCCCGGACTTTAAATAGTTAGCTATGTGTAAGTTTTAGGTAAATAAAAGGATATCTGGGTGAAAATTTGCAACTGAAAAGCGTTTTAATAATTTACTGTATGAGAATTACACCGTTAATATTAGAAATAAGATATTGTTATTATTGTTGAATGTAAGCTGCCTGTTCGGGGTAGCGAATGGAACAGCCAGACGCAAATTCCATTAAACAGATGCTAAACCAAGTTACGTCATATTGAATCTGGCTAAAACGTGCTTTATAAAAATTAAAAGTATACACTGATATACTTACGTGTAATGAAGTAACACGTAGCTTAGTAGCAGAGTAGGTGTGGTCCAATAAAGGTGACATCTTGCCGTAGTGAACAGCGAGAGAAGCAATTTTCCCCCAAAGCGTCTGGCTGTTCCATTCACCACCCCGAAAAGGCAGCTTACATTCAACAATAATAACAATATCCTATTTCGAATATTAACGGTGTAATTCGCATACAGTAAATTATTAAAACACCTTTCAATTGCAAATGTACACCCAGATATCCTTTTATTTACCTAAAACTTACACATAGCGTAACTATTTAAAGCCCGGGACATAGTGTTACCATGCGCGGGGACCACAGACAGGTGGACAGACAGAAAAAAACCGAGTATAGTTCGAAAATCTGGGCGATGATGCCTGGGGCCAGAGACGCGACGTTACAGAAAACAATACTTTAACACACACTCGCATGTTCAAGTGAGATATACCATGGTCCCAGCCACATTTATTTTCGTGTTTTGGTGTGGTATATTTTATAGGACCCCTTCATGAAGCACAAAATGTGTAATTTGCGCACATAACGAATAACATTAAACTGACATGCATTTTATATATATATATATATATATTATATGATATATATATATATATATATATATATATATATATATATATATATATATATATATATATATATATATATATATATATATATAATGTAATGTACAACCTACTGGTCATTTTTACCAGATACATATGAAATTGTAATAGCTCCAGTGCCCTCTTAACTTCTTAAATTCTTTGATTTTTTTTTTTTGGATACGCTTGTACTACAAAGCCTTGAGCTCCAACTTCAAAGGAATTTGAAGAAAACATGGTTTCTTCAAATTCCTTTGAAGTTGGAGTTCAAGTCTTTGTAACGACAAGCGTATCCAAAAAGTAGAAAAGAATTTAAGAAGTTAAGAGGGCATTGTGGCTATTACAATTTCATAATATATGTATGTATGTGCATATATATACATATATAAAAACAGCTAATGGTGTTTACCTTATGGTTCTCAGCAAGTCTTCTGGGATGATAATACCCTTCGCTCTTCTTATCCTAGATGCAACCACCAGAGTCGTCTAACCCCCAAGGATTTAACTCGTTGAGTTTGTCAAAAGAGGAGCCATGGATTTCTAATGGAGCCAATAACGTTCCATCAGGCCCTCAGCCCCAGGAGTTGGTCCTGGTTGCTCTCGCTCAGTGAGGGAATAGTGTTACTGATCACAGGCAAACCTTCATTAACAGCAATAATTCAGCATCTGGGATACAAACATCCAAACTTAGTTTCTTTCCTATATAGTGACCACCAAAGGTTTTCGGGGGCTTGTTATTTAGGACTAATATTTCTTGGGGGTCATTCTCATTATGATATTTACAGTTTTTTGCTTATGTTTGTACGGTCATCCCCAACGGGCTTGTCTTAAACACGCAGCAAAGGTGGCTGCATACCGGGTTAAAAACCTCGGGTTTTAAACCAAACATATATAAAAAAACTGATAATGAATTCAATAAATGCAGCCTATTTAGCTTATTCCCTTTTCAGTCATAATTCCAAATATCGCACACCATTACGAAACCTTCATCCTCCTTCAACGAAATACTTCATCAACATTAGCAACCGCAGATTTATGGATATACGAACAAACATACGCATTTAAAAAGGAACCGAAAAGGTGTATACACAAAGGAAAAACTTAAACAAGAATTATGTTCAATATATGAGCTAGATTGTCTTTCATTCACTTCTTATAAGAATGAGTCACGAGAACACAATTTTATTGTCTCCACGTTCCTGTAAAGCTCAGATAGCTCCTCGTTTTTTCCTTTGCTTTTACACTAGATATTTTCTTTTCCTGTATCGGATTAAATGGTCCATCACACTGACTAGGATATAAGACACCATCATCCCCTCACTTATGCTGAATTTCGTCGACGATCTGAGACCCCTTTTTTATTGCTAGAGGAAATGACCAAATGAGCGGAATGGCTGAGATAAAGGGGAGAAAAGACGAAAGGAAAATAATCGATTGACAAGTGAGAGATGAACAGCTCCTCAGAGAAAAGATTCCACGAAATAAGGACGACATTGGAAGCGACAATTCGATTTGTGTTCTGTGTTCAGCCCATCTGAAACAGCAAATCCTATAAAACCTTCGAAAAGTCCCTTTGACAACAGGAATTACTGCCGGCATAGGGACATCAGGAGAGGGAATATGAGGATCAAGGACACTATCAGTAGCCTGAAGGAAGATGTCACCGGCTGGGCGGTTTGATGATGGTGATGGGGAGATAGATGGTGCAGGATGAGCTATAATAAGAGAATCGCCTCTCATTACGGAGGAACGTTGAAGCTATTATGGGCCTGCCATGATGACATAATGATTACCGCACTCCTGACCTCATGGGAAGAATGAATCGAGTTTGGTGCGTCCTTAACACGTCATAAAGATAGAAGTAATTCCAAGGAAGCATAGGCAAAAAGAAAGAATATGAAAATGATAACAAAACTTCATTATACTCGAAATAAACTGGGGAAAGAGACAGAAGCTTCCAGAAATGCACAATCAACACTTCATGATATTTCTTTCAAACAAAAACCGTAAAGACATGAAAAAATGAGCTAAAAACATGAAATGACTATAGGCCCTAATCTCTAGGCATCCAATACCGACACTGTTGTGAAAAATAAATTCAAAATGGTTAAGGTAATGAAATGGTTAAGGAAATGAAATGGCAGTACCACGATTCTGATCATCGAATAAATTAAAAAGGCAAATGGAAGTATTAAAGGAAATACTGACTACTTTCATGCAATTTCATTCTTACTGCGTTATGCGGTGAAATAGTAGTGTTCTGTAGATAGTTGGTCTTCTAACGGCATAGTCCGGGGGTATGAGAGAGTAAAAGTTTTCCTTCTGTTTGTCAATCCGGCACGCTGACCTTGTCATCAAAACTCCAGCGAGGAACTTCCGTTGAAATTGGTACATAGGTTGACCATCATATACAGATCTTCTTAAATGAAGACCGTCTTACTGTCCATCCGCTGGTGTGCACATTCCTAGTTAATTTGTTTTCTTTATTAGTATATATCTGATCACTTTGTAAATTTAAGTATATCTTAGTTTGCCAGACCACTGAGCTGATTAACAGTTCTCCTAGGGCTGGCCCGAAGGGTTAGATATTTTTACATGGCTAGGAACCAATTGGTCACCTAGCAACGAGACCGACAGCTTATTGTGGGATCCTAACCACACTAAATCGAGAAATGAATTTCTATCACGAGAAATAAGTTCCCCTGATTTCGCGTTGGCCGAGCCGGGATTTGAACTTCGGACCACCGGATTGGCCACGGAGCGCGAAAACCACTCGTCCAGCGAGGAACTTTGTAAAGATACGAAATCAACGCTCCAAAGTTTGTAGATTCTCTACGCAACGTCAGCCTTAGCCATGACTTTTTAGCTGTACGAGATAGTGATTTCATATGTGGCTTGGCTCCGGCAGTCGATTCGGTTATATGTGACTACCAGCGTCAGCAGAGAGTCAACGCCGGACGACCAGTGAGGTACTGGCCACCTAATATGCATATTGCTCAGCATGATGTCCCCATGTCTTCGGGAGACATGGGGCACTGACTTTGACTTCGACTCCACTGATGAAGTTTTTTAGTTGACACCAAGTTGAGTGTTCGTATGGCCTTGATCATGATATAAATGATTTTCATCGGTGGCATTCGTGTTTACCTATCGCATATTTACCGGCTAAATTTCGGAGTCATCTATCTACGCAAAAACCAAAGCGGCGTCCACTAGAACTTTTCCTCTGTCTAAATGATTCTGGAGATAAGTTAATTGTGCGCAAATGGGGAAATGTGGATTGTTCACCGGAGCTCTTAAGAATGCTTTTAATAGTGCAGAGCATTATGAAACATGAAATAAACAATCAAAATAGCGGAAATATATCATGTTAGTATATACATTATTTGTTAAGCTGAAGAAAACTAAAACCTATAACCAAATCTACAAAGAAATGCGGGAAAGAATCTTGACAGGCTAAAATAAATACATTAAGTTTCCATGATACATCAACTCTAGCGGAATATTGGATAATTCCTTTAATTTTATGAGCCCAGCAAAAGAAATCGGATCTGAAACTTATCGTAATCTATCCCCCTCCCCCGCCGTGCCATAAATATAACTTCGCGTAATTTAGAGAATAATGTTCACCTGTCTCTAGTGGACCACAAAAGTGTGAGAGGAAGAGAGGGGTGGGGGTGGTAGGAGGAACTGAATGATTAAACTGGGAAAAGAGCTGCTCTCTCTCTCTCTCTCTCTCTCTCTCTCACACACACACACACACAAAGCGTGTATCATGAACGTGTACGATTTATCTGTCTAATCAGAATGCAATTAAAACTGTTCTTACAAATGCAGATGATAATGAAATGTCTTGTGTATGTGGGGGGTGGGGGGAGGAAAGAGAAATGAAGTCACAACAAAATCGGGAAACCATTATCTCAATCCGAAAATCGAGTCAGAGTGGCGTATAATCCAACCAGACCTATTAAAATCTTGCTTATGTTACAATATTTTACATATCTGTTTTTTGGCCTCATGATTATCAGTCCGTCAGTCCACGGGACTCGATTTATAAAAATGACTGTGTAAGAATACGGCGCCACGTCTAACGTTTAAATGCAGACACGGCAATAACATATTAGATTAAGTAAATGAAATTCGAATCACGACCTAGTGTTTAAATAAACGTTTCTGGATACAATGTTTATCAACGTTGTTATGACAAGTGTTGGAAGATGTTATTTGCATCTATGGCAATGTACTTAATCATCTGTAAGTTCAGCACCATCACCTGTTAGTTTATTTTACAATTTATCACAGGAAAGAGACAAGCATTACAAAAGTAAGTTTAGTCTAGAAATTTGTTAATAATTAACAATAGGAAATTTCACTTTTAATGTCAAATAAGACTAGGTCACATATAAAATAGTGCATAAAAGTATCCAGGGTTCTAAGCGACACAGAGTTGGTGAAACTTAACCAATGAGGATGCTGTAGCAGCATCTTCCTCCAAAAGCTATTGACAACTATCTCACAGCGAATAACAAAGCGAGACTGCCGAATATTAATATCGAGTTTGCTCTGTCTCATATGGGCCATGAAATACGAGAGCGTACAATGAGTAAAGTTTTAGAGAGAAAAGACTTTCAGTTGTTTTTTAGAAAGTTAGTGACTGCCGATCAAGAGAGTAGTATTTAAAATCCTTATTTTGAAAAATTAGTACCTAACGACCAGAAGCTCTGTTTCACGTTAACCTGCAAAAAAAGTTGATTCTTGGCGCTCATCTGGTTCAGAAAAGCCAACACTTATTCTTACCCGATACTGCCTATTTGACTGGGAAGAGATTTTCTCACGAATGACACGTGTCTCGTTCATTGGATCAGCATGGAAGGAACTCTTTCTGTTACAGGAAATTCGATTATCTCCGTCCAGGGAGGGATATTTGCTTATAAGTGGTTTGCTAGATTTCGATTCAAAAGCAACGTTCTCTAGTCCCCAGCTGGCGTGTCTAGACAAGGCTTGATAAATTGAAGCCACAGCCCGAGAAATCTACTGCCGTATACTTTTCTAATCTTTTGCTTAAGAGGTTGTAATACTATCTTTTGTGCTGATCGCTGGTTTTCCAAAATGAGAAGGAATATGAATTTATCTTAAGGTTTCAGATACAAAAGTGAATTTGGAGCATTATATATTCTGCACACACGTGGCGGGCGACCAAGGACATTTTCTGTCAGAATAAAAAGCCCAATATATGATGAGGTCCACAACATCAAAGACAAATAGAAGGCAAGATGAAATATATATACTGATTTTTTTTCTAAAGAGAACCTTTTCATCTTCCTCTAAATTTTACAGCTTTTTGTTGGTAAATGAATTTCTCGTTGCTTTTTCAGTTTCTGTAAATGACTAAATTTGAGGGTCGTGATTGTCAGAGATATTGGAGTATGCTATGAAAAGAAGCCAGGAAATAAAACTTGATTAACATATACACGCTTATCAATCTTTCTCCTCAACGAGGTTACAAAATCATATTTCCCTGGGAACGCCCGACACGCAGAGTTCCTGTCTTTAGGAGGAGAAACTGATGTAAAATGGACCAGACGGGGTTGTCTTTGAAGTTACTAAAAATGCGATATATATCCAATATTATATCCGAACAGCTATGAAGAGTTTTAGATCACTTTGAAGAAATGCATGCTGTTGTCCGCATAATTTCATGCGTTGTACACTCAACCACCACCTTTATAAAATAATTTAGCTTTTAAATATGGCATTACTAAAATGTTAGAATAGGCTGACAATTTCACACACACTTCTTAGTCAAAATTGTCAAGACTTTTGAATGTAAACATCATTACATGCATGAATGAAAAAAAACCACACTTATAAAATAGACACATGAAAAGGTCAGCACAATGATGAAATTCCTACCAGCAGATAATGCTTTTATAGTTCACAGCGGAATTGTAAATACAATCTTTAGCGTTGTGGACGCGCACTTGTACCATTACCTGCAAGAAACAGTACACAAGTTTGCTTGCTAGATGATTTGGCACGGGCACTGAAACGTAGTGATCTTAACACTAAGAGCAGTGAGACTGTGCACGATAAAAAGGAATGGCAAAAGGTGAGTGCAAACTTTCTACGAATCGTATATGGAGCGTTAGAAGCCGAGGAGGTCTTCTGCACAAGAGTGCTCATCGTCTCATCAGGCTCCCCTTTTTAGTAAAACTATTTACGGGAGAGACGATTGGAACGATGAGAGAAGAGAGAGAGAGCAGCACCAGCAGATGGGCCTTGAACAGCATTGTATTAGCATACAAATAACGCATAAGCAGTAAAACCAATGATATTACTCTGCAGCATGCGGGAAATATTAGAAAGGAAAATCGTATATCACCGAATCCAAGAAAATCTAAATCACGAAACATTCAGATATGGCGTTATGGGGGCAATAAGAAGTGGTTAAGCTATCCGATTGACACAGCACCATCATCAACCAAAGCAGCAATTCTATTAAGAGCAAAATGAATGACAACACTTGGCGGTGATTCAGTTCCTTCGATCTGCTTCTGAGGAACAGAAGTTTTTGAAACAATAGAACCTCTCAGTAAGTTTCTTAATCGAGTTGTATGTCTCTATGCTCATCGAGTAAGTGTGCCAACATATCCCGGAAACTCACAGAGACTGGATGCACAGCACATGAGTGAACATCATGAGCTATCCAAGATAGTTCAATACTAAGTTTGCGACTGAACAAAGGAAACGACCCTTGAGGACTTCCGAAGGCTTCTCCTTGTCTGCAATGAAGCTGATAATGAGAGTGACGTCGAGAGATAACTTTTAAGGTACTGTATATTGAATGTCATAAATGCGGGAATAAATACTAATTATATAGAAATTTAACACACGCAATGGAGTATATTTAGATGAAACTTTTCTATTTTAACTTTTGATTCAATGGGTGTACAGTAAGTTCACGAAAAGAAAACTGCAACATAAACAATACAGCACGTCCTGTCGTGTACAGATTCCTCTGATATATATATTTTTTTTGTGGGGGGGGGGGGAGGGGGTGGCCTTCAACGATCCTAACTAATCTGAAGAATTTTTTTTTATCGTGTTCTGATAAAGGAAGCAAGGAAGATTACGACTGAACTACATCGATTTTAAGTTTAAAGGAATATATTGAACAAACGTCGCATAATTTGCTCATAATAATCAAAGAAATGTGTAAAAGTTAACCTATGCAATAAGGTATTTCAGAATAAGATTCAGATATTTCGTAATCAATATATGGTGGATTAAAGGAGCGCAGGTTTTAGGCCATAATCAGCGAATTTATGAATTAAAAGTAAGATGTGTGTAACAGCGTTCATTCCTCCGAGTAACAAATGGACTATAACAGAGAAACACAACTGTTTCGAATACTATCAATGTAAAGCATGATATCGGATGCTCTGTTTACTACCAGGTTGCCAATACACGATAATGAAATTAAAATAAAGAAGACTCGTACATGATTTTTCCAAAATAAAAAAACGTTCATATTTCATTCACCATATGAAAAAGCAAAAATGAAGACGTCGTCAAAAGATATTTTAAATGGTACATTAACGATCAACACGGCTAGTGAGCAATTTAAAAAGGCACCATAAATTATAAAAACAAAACCTCATTGGACAACCAAAGTAAATAAAGTCACACACATCAACGCACTATGCAATGTGTGTGTTATATATATATATATATATATATAAAACTAAGTATATATATATATATATATATATATAAAACAATATATATATATATATTATATATATATATATATATATATATATGTATATATATAGATATTATATATAAACTAATAGTATAACATATATGATAGATATATATATATAATATATATGATATATATATATATAATATATATATATATATATATACTATATAATATATATATATATATATACATATATAATATAATTATATATATATATCTATATATATGTGTGTGTGTGTGTGTGTGTGTGTGTGTGTGTGTACGTGCATTTGGTAAAATAAAGAAAAACACACAAAATACTGCATGATAAATACGAACAAAATCCGGGAAAAAGCTTCCAGTCACACAGTATTTTTCGTTTATATATGAAAATAAAAGTAACTGAAATGTGATTAATGCGCGACCAGCACTGACTGAGGATCGCCCTTTGCCGCTGCTTCTGAGCAAGCTTTCTGAAAGGCTTCTCCAAGTTGCCTTTCTCTTGCTTACGGAGGCGTAAATGGACTTGAAACCCTGCCTGTCCGTACGGCTGCCAGTCTCTCATTCCAGCAGAGTAGGAGGGGAATGTCTGGGTTGTTCCAGAATTTCCCCAAACGTTTTGGAAAACTCGTTCTCCCGACTCTCACAAGTCGAATTTGTAAACGATATTTCTTAGATATCTGTTCTCTGACGAAAAAAAAGTCGCCCTTGATTGTTCGTTGCATTTAGAACACTCCATGAACTTTCACATTTTGTAACTGTTATTGCTTTCAGTTTCATTTGGCAAAACGCCATGGAAGTATATATCCCCGATCCTTAGAGACAAACAACTGGGTGAAATTAAAATCAGTGTAGAACAACAATTCCGCCGTTTATGTATTCAACAGCTGCAAGAACACTTGCAATGGTTCCCATGGATTTATTTTATACTTGCACATATGAAAACGCGGCAGAATAACTTTGAAATCGTTTATTACACAGGTTTGTCTTCTCGTTTAAGGACTAATAGATCTAATGGCATTTTACCGTTTTTCTTAGTTCTAATTCGTTTAAATATTTTTTGGAAAAAAAAATAATAATACAATTTTCTTTTTTATTAACAGAGCGACTAATGGATGTAAATGCAAATATTACTGACCAGAAAGAGGTAAGAGATGCCACATATGGTAGGCTTGGAATTGCTGTCATGAATGGAATGGAGAGACCTTAATAAATATTGTTTCTACAGAAGTTTTCATCGGTATACTTGGGATGAAAATGGTTAGGAAAAGCGTTTGTTAGGTTCTGTGTCAGACAAGATATAATGAACGCACAGGCTGAAAATTAATGTAGTGTTAGATGAAAGGGAATAGTGAAAGTATGGTTACAGATTAAACCAAGAGAAATGATTTCATGAGAAGTTAGAATGTTATATGCGGAGAAAATGCGAAAAAATGGATGGGTTACAAACGTAATGATTAGAAAAAGAATAAAAATCTTATGAACAATTTCGGGATGGTGTACAGAAAAAGAGAATAAAATCGGTAATAACAGGGTGTTGAAATCGAAGAGGGTTTGTGAGGGGAAAAGCAGTTTGTTTGAAGCGCCGATAAAGGGCAAAAGAGCTGTTCACGTTGCTGCATACGAGAAGATGATGCATAGGGTTGGTAATCACGAAGTGAATGAAAAAAAGTTAAAGTTAAATAGTAAGGAGTAAATCTAAACAATGCAAGAAAGAGGAATGGCAGCTGTGCTCCAAGGCAGTAATTGCAAAGGAAGATTTAGGTCAAACTGTGTATGTTTGTTTGTGCATGTGCGCTTAACTGCAAAAAGTATACATGAAGCTCTTAAAGCAATTGAAATTGACCATAATTGATATCCTTGGTCTCTAAAATAAGTCTTTGTTTTTCTGGTAAGTTACCTATTTGCAAAAGCCTTTCTATTCCATAAACATTACATATCAACGTCTTCATTTCACCTTTACATTTAACAATCCAAACTTTCGTTTCAGTTCCACTCAAACTAAGCTGAAACATTCATTTCACAGGAGTAAATTCTCGATGATTTCAAACCACCGATACTTTGCAAAGTATACATCCTTCAGTAAAGCGAAAACTCTAAATACAAATGCAGAATCCTCAGTTAGAAGAAATAGAACGCACAAGATCAGATCAGAAAAAGCAGATGAAAAAAGACCTGAAAGCCAAAGTCAAAATTGCTCCTCCAAAAAATCACCGCCATGATACACTGTGAAATCTTTCCGCTCTGTATTACAGGGTTTTTGAATGCAAGAAACGTTCAACGCCATCTACACTTAATTTACTTGACTACTATAATATCTTCTACCCCTACTACTACTACTATTACTATTACTACTACTACGCTGCTGCTGCTGCTGCTGCTGCTCAATTTATTCCGTTCGAAAGAACTCCACACACAACGGAGATAATAAAATGTTAACTGGGTATCAAAGATTTCTTCAATTTCTCCAGGGTGCTCACGACCATGGGGCAATTTAACGAAAAATAAAAAACACAGACAAAAGCGACAAAACGTCATAAAAATGAGAGAAGATAACATCTCGTATGAGGCAACCCTAGAAAAAGAGAGCCATAAAAATTGTGAAGGATTTCTGCAACCGTCACCGTTTTCTTCATGGACTGATGAGAATCAGGCCATCCGTGGCAGAAGGTCTTTCCGGAACGGAACGGATTCCAAACTCCCTTCCATTATTCTCCACGTACTTCATCTCTCTCTCTTTCTTTTTGTCTTATTCTTCGTTCCTCTTACTATCAACTGACCTCCCCCTCCCCCGGCTACCCCACCATTTTCTTGTCCGATTCTTTCTCCCAGACAGGTGTAATTGCTCCTCACCGGCAAGGCTATTATATTTCTAGTCCTTCATTCGAAGATACTCTCCAGCATTTTGTCTTCCTTCGAGTTCACAACAGAAAATCGTTCGGTAACTAAAGCGCTTTTCTCTCCCACTTTTTATCCTTCTCTTCTTCCCAACATTGTTAATATTCCCCAGGCTCTCTCTCTTTTGACTTACAAATATCTTAGCCAATCAATTCAGCAAAGAGATGGCTCAGGAATTTCGTGAATTTTCTTTGAATATTAGTCATACAGGTTAACTCAAGGTATCCTTGTAGTGAAATCAATACGTTTCTCATCTGTTAGATTAAAGGCAACAATAAAAGAACTTATAATCAAAATTCCTCGCAATGATTCTATCACTGCGATACATACTTTGAACACTTTTCAAATATAGTTGTCACAGCCTAAATCTTCCAACATACCTTAGGATTCTGCTGTGAGATGTAATAAGTGAATTTTATTTAACTGGAGAATAAGGTGCCTTATGCAACCAGGGGTTCTTACTCTTCGAACAGTCCCGGAGTCCATTAATCACAAACGTCAATAGATAAAAAAAAAAATTACTTACAACTGTCAAATTTCCCTTTCACCATGGTGTGAAGGTCTATGGACCATATAAATAAATTAAACAGACTGGGAGGAAGAGAGTACGATGGCCATTCATATTTTAGGCTATTAATAACACTGCGAGTTCACAATCATTGCAGTAGTTTGCAACCTTATTGGTTTAATTAAGGTGCAAATATGGAGGGAATCATTATAATCCACCTTTCAACATTAGTTTAGAAAATTTTTCTCACGAAAAAAAAAACAATGTAAAAACGTTGGTAAAAATCTGATTTTACTTCTGTATACAATAGACACCTAAGCGAGTTTCTAAAAGAAGGCTAGCTTTTCATTTTAATAAAACGTATGCAATGACTCTATATTCAGAACTATTATAGTTTATCCTAAATGGGTAAATTTTACATTAGGGCAAAAATGCATTATTGGAGATTACGGTTCGAAATGAGGCCAATCCATCAACAAAAGTTTACATCTTTGTTGTTATTGTATATTTATCCACAAAAGGCTCTTGCTATTAACAACCGGGATTTTCGTGCAATTTTCGTCGCTTCCTATTTGAATCACTGGTATATACAAAAGAAGAACAAAGAGAGTTGCTAAAGTAAAACATGGAGCTGAACTCTACCTAATTTTGCAATTATTATAAGATTATATAGGTTATCAAATATACGAAAATGATACAAGAGCATTATTTGCCCTAAAATGAGACCATACATAAATACTTTAATTTTTTTTTCGAGAATTGAGCGAATTTGCCTCCTCTCAATTTGAATTACTTCAAAGGTCAACTTTTCAACAAACTAAATATTGTACTGACTGTAGGATACTGGTTCCCTAAAGATGTTTACTTATAAATTTAATCAGCATCAACTGCAACTCTAATGGCAAACACAAAGTGAGCATGAGAGGCTTCAAGTCTGACTTCAAAAGTTTGTGCGTTCATCCGGCTACGTTGAAACATTGTACTAGGAAAGCCCCTGCCATAATATCTTTATTATCTGTGAAATTTTGTAATGATTACTGCGTCACATGAACGCTTTTAGTGTTACACGAACTATCCGATATTTCTACAAACTGAAGAAAAATTTCATATAACGGAAAGAAAAGCTCTTTTGTTACAATGAAATAAACTCCAAAAGGTACTCTGCGTACATGCGGAAAATAAATGTAAGGGAATAGCTAGTGTTTAAGTGAATTACTAACCTAGGGCTGGAAAGCAAAGGGCATTGCCGACGCGAAGTACGCGCACCAGAGAGAGGGAGAGCGAGGAAGGAAAGAAGGGGAGCGAATTTTTAAATCATAAATTCATTTTATTCTCTTCGGTGTTCTTTGTTCTTTCTCGTAGAAACCAGATATTTTCTTGATAAACATGAAGCCGATAAAAGAGTAAAAAAGAGAGGTCGTCCATAAGAGCAAACGCACTGCCGTCTTCCACTGCAGATCCGACCCTAAAGTTGGGAAGTTACGAGAACAGTAATGGAAGAAATGAAATGCCAAGGGTAGGAAAACAACCTTTCCTTCCAAGCAAAAGGCACAGTTAGGGAGAGCATTTGCCACGGCTCACGTTATCACCAATAACTAAAAGCTTATAATGCTCAAGATAGGGTCTACAATTGCTCCTCGCTCTGTAAAACGCTTAAATTACTAGAGGCAACGAAACTGCAAACTTTCCTCGT
Organism: Macrobrachium nipponense; assembly: GCF_015104395.2. Taxonomy (NCBI): domain Eukaryota; kingdom Metazoa; phylum Arthropoda; class Malacostraca; order Decapoda; family Palaemonidae; genus Macrobrachium; species Macrobrachium nipponense. The sequence goes on along the minus strand of NC_087202.1, from coordinate 71,471,540 downwards.
TTCACAGGATACCACAAAAAAACTGCGGAGAAAACTGCACTTACGAAGTTCATGTAACCACCGTGCTTTCAAGAATTATTTGTCAAGATATTAAATTTGACAAAATCGTTGTACAAGCCAAGTTCTGGAACTACTTTCCAGTAAATCAAATATATACGAAACGGACAAATCCTACTGCAATCTTACCCAATATACAATTTGTATCTACCGCTAAGTTCCTAAGTGAGCTGCAGATGATCCAAGGATACCTGGAAAAGCCATTAAGAGATGCTGGGAAATACGCACAGTCTTACCTGCAAGTTAACTATTAAATGAGGCTAATAATTTTTTTATTACGGTTGTGCAACAATTCGACAACGCAATGATACACACACACACACAAACACACAAAACACACAAACACACACACACACATATATATATATACATATATATATATATATATATATATATATATATATATATATATATATTATTATATCTATATATATATATGGATATGGGCTTAGTAGTGGCCAGCGATTCCAAAGTATGAAGAAATCGAGAAGTTGGGAAAGCAGTGCGGGTATCAAAATTTCATGCCTATCGGGTAAAATGTGGCCCTTAAATTCTGAATGTAAATATTTAAGCCCATAGTGCAAGAAACTGTCAAACAATTGGCTGTGATGGTGAAGGTGGGCGTATCCCAGCTCCAGTCCTGTAGGTGGAAGGGTCATTCAGAAGGGGAGGATATGAGGCAGGGTCATTAGGGGTAGTTATCGTAGAACTCAAGAAACCTTTGAAAGACTTTCCTCGACAAGCTCAAAAACGCCCCCGGCCCCGATCATTTTCGCGACTAACAATATACTACAATTTTTGTTAATCCCGCTGACTGGTGGTTGTCCTTTTACTCCCACTACGCATTTCCTGTCCTTGTTCGGTAGCCTAATGTCTAACGCCCGAATATTTCACTATCGCTTTGTCTTCCACTTACGCTGTTGACTGTTGACACTTTCCTTTTATCGCCTTTCTGCAGGAGGATAACAGCAAAACAGGCTTATGCACTTACATTCTATTCCTCTTTTGAGGTGCAAATACAGGCCAAGCGCCGTCCGTTGAATACACTGAAAACAAACGGTTCTCCTCGGGAGAAACGCACCAACATATTTTCTCTTCAGTCGAGTTTTTTTTTTTTTTCATCGTAAAAAATAGGACGCTTTCTTTACTCAACGTTTCTCTGTAAGTAAAATACGGCAATGGATATCCGTAGATTCATCTAGGTCCACCCCGCACGCTTTTTCTCCGATAAATGTTTCTAGCATCCCTTACTTGCCACCTATGCATCGCCCGGACTCGCTACGAGTACTTTTTTTTCTCACCTGCTCACAGGTGCCTGATGGTTTAAAAGGTTTTCTAATCTTACCTATTAGATTCACATTTCACTGACCATTTTCACACTTAAACAACATTATTTTGACCTCATTTAACTCATGACAAATTAATCACTTATTAAAGTGTGCACTATGTCAAAGAGCCCATGCTGTCATAACTCCGGCTTAATCATAAACAACGACAACGACAACTTATGGTTTTGTGTTTGGAGAGGATCCCGACTGTCTGAAATACTTAATATTTTCGCTAAAGAAATATACTTGAGCAAGAAAAAGCTGTAAGGAAAAGTGTTAGATCTTGAGTTTGAGTTGAGTAGGTGGACGAATAAGCTGCTGTATTCAAGATGAGAAAAGAAACAGCTACAACTTGATTCGGCAACTCTTTCTTTGCGAAACCATGAAAGGTATTAAGAACTTCATGAAAAAAAATTAGCCCAAAACGGATTTGTTAATAAGGCAATAAAGTTTTATCATTAGACGAAGATTTTTTTTTAGAAAAGGTTAGGAATGCAATCCCTGATAAGGGTTTCGTATTTCTGCGAACTCGCGAACTCTCTCTCTCTCTCTCCTCTCTCTCTCTCTCTCTCTCTCTCTCTCTCTCAAATACAACTTCTACAGTAAAAATATAAAAATGGTCAGAAATAAATGAAGAATTAAACAAAGATTGGGATAACATTTTCGTGAAGTGATGACATAAGGTAAATACGGAGATATTATATCAAATATTAGAGAAAATAGTGGATAAATATATACCGAAGAAGAAAAGTAAACATCAGTCATGCATACCAAGAGACAGAAGGATCTTGTTCCAGAAAATCAGAAAGTGGAAAAAAGGTCTTGCAAAAGAAAAAAATGCATGGAAAGTTATAGAACTAAAAAGTAAGATAGAAAATGCAGAACAAAAAATTATACAATCAAAAGAAAATGAAAAACGGGATTTGGAAGAAAAAACCCTATTAAATATCAAGTCAAAAATCCCAAAAAACTATTATACTCATATGCGAAGAAGATGAATAAAAGAAGAATAGAAATAGGCCCTCTAAGAATTGAAGGGAGATTAACGAATGAAAAAAAGGAAATTTGCAACATATTAGCAGAACGATATAAGAGAGAATTCACCCCTAGAATAGATAATGAAGATAATGATATAGAAGTAAGGGATGAAAATAGTGAATATTTAGCTGACATAGATATTAATGAAGCGATATTGTGCAGGCTATTAATGAAATTAAAAATGGAGCTGCTGCAGGGCCTGATGGAGTGCCTGCTATTTTGTTAAAGAAAGTAGTTCATTCTATCGCAAAGCCACTTGCAATATTATTAAGACAAAGTGTAGATACAGGCAAGATTTATGATGAGCACAAATTATCATATATTACCCCTACTTTCAAAAGTGGATCAAGACTAGAGGCAAGTAATTATAGGCCTGTGAGTCTAACATCACATATTATGAAAGTGTATGAAAGGGTAATGAAGAAAATATTATGAAAAATTTAATAAAAAATAATTTGTTTAATATAGGACAACATGGTTTCGTACCCGGAAAAAGTACACAAACCCAAGTGTTAGTCCACCGTGAGAACATATTCAAAAATATGAAAAGCGGAAATGAAACAGATGTGGTTTATTTAGACTTGCAAAAGCTTTTGACAAAGTAGACCATAATATATTAGCGAAGAAAATTAGAAAACACAATATCGTGGATAAAGTAGGAAGATGGTTAAAAGAATTTTTACACAACAGAAAACAGATAGTTATTGCAAACGAGGAGAAATCGGATGAAGCAAGGTAATATCCGGTGTGCCGCAAGGTACGGTGTTAGCTGCAAATAATGTTTGTTATTATGATTGAAGACATAGACAGTAATGTTAAGGATTCGGTAGTGAGTAGTTTCGCAGATGACACAAGAATAAGTAGAGAAATTACTTGTGATGAAGATAGGAACGCTCTACAAAGAGACCTTAACAAAGTATATGATTGGGCAGAGGTAAATAGGATGGTATTTAACTCTGACAAATTTGAATCAATAAATTATGGAGACAGAGAAAGAAAGCTATATGCATATAGGGGACCTAATAATGAGACAATCACAAATAAGGAAGCAGTTAAAGACCTTAGTGTGATGATGAATAGGAACATGTTATGCAATGATCAAATAGCAATTCTTTTGGCAAAATGTAAAGCAAAAATGGGAATGTTGTTACGGCACTTCAAAACAAGAAAAGCTGAACACATGATTATGCTTTATCAAAACATATGTTCGTAGTCCACTTGAATATTGCAATATGATATGGTACCCACACTATCAAAAGGATATTGCACAAATAGAGAGTGTACAAAGGTCCTTTACAGCTAGAATAGAAGAAGTTAAAGACCTTGACTACTGGGAAAGACTACAATCCTTAAAATTATATAGTCTAGAAAGGAGAAGAGAACGCTACATGATAATTCAGGCATGGAAACAGATAGAAGGAATAGCAGAAAATATCATGGAACTAAAAATATCAGAAAGAGCAAGCAGAGGTAGATTAATAGTGCCCAAAAACTATACCAGGAAAAATAAGGAAAGCACACAGGACATTAATCCACTACGCACCAGCATCGATAATGCAGCGTCTATTCAATGCGTTGCCAGCTCATCTGAGGAATATATCAGGAGTGAGCGTAGATGTGTTTAAGAATAAGCTCGACAAATATCTAAACTGCATCCCAGACCATCCAAGATTGGAAGATGCAAAATATACCGGAAGATGTACTAGCAACTCTCTGGTAGACATTAGAGGTGCCTCACACTGAGGGACCTGGGGCAACCCGAACAAGATGTAAGGTCTGTAAGGTAGGTCACACACACAAATTCAGAAATTTGAATATATGTGACAGCTCATTCCATTGGACATCAGGCAAGTCTTCCCTAATGCAATATATAAGCCACCAAATGAATTTTAATCAAGCAGTGAAACAACGCTCATCATGCAGACCAGTATTTATTCTTTATCGAGATATGCACTTAATTTACGACAAAGAATTTAAGGGAAACATTAAAGCGGTCTTGTCATTAATTAAACTCTAGAATACAGACGAAAAATGAAATATTGAAGGAAGAAAAATAATTCTTTCCCAGAAAAAGACTGCTAAGATAAAAGCCAAAAATGATAACTGTCAATGTTTGAGATTCATTACAGTAACCTAATCATCCTTATTTACCATCCTTTCATTCTCTGTTGGGAGAGAAAGGAAGCGAAAGAGTTTGTTGCTTTTTAAATGCTGAATCGCTAGTACAAGATGAAGAAGTAGTGATGAACAACCCATATGGCATAATGCCTCAAGACCTATTTTTGGTGTCCGCACTCAGAAGACTACTACTCTGGAGTACTGGAAGACTAACGTCAAGAATTGGCAACCGTGACACACATACACAGACACACGCATACACGCGCGCGCGCACACACACACACACACACACAAAACGAGACGCAAAAAGTTTCAATTTACCACAGAACGGTGCATGTATGACTGTGCTATATCCGCTATAGGATAAACATATACAGGGTGCGGCAACTTAACTTCCTTTTTCCAAAAGGCAATAAAACAAGATATGTAAATCAGAAAGGTTTTAATTTTGTTTCAAAATGATAGTACATATTTAAATGTTTGTTTCACACAGTTTTGAAAATCATATCAGGTAGGTGACGTCCCCCATTGTCCATACACTGCACAAACCGATTTCTGGTGTTTGCCCTGACTGTCACCAGCGTATCAGCGGGTATATTGGCAATTTCTTCTCGGATGTTGGCCTTCAAGTCTGGTAGGCTTCTCGGGCTGTTGACATAAACACGGGATTTCAAATATCCCACAAATAAAAATCACAAGGGGACAAATCGGGGGAACGGGCTGGCCACTCCAAATCGCCCCTTATTGAAATGAGGCGCTCAGGAAAGTGTTCCCTCAAAACAGTCATCGATGCCCTTGAAGTGTGAGCCGTTGCTCCGTCCCTTGTGATTTTTATTTGTGGTATTTGAAATCCCGTGTTTATGTCAACCGCCCGAGAAGCCTACCAGACTTGAAGGCCAACATCCGAGAAGAAATTGCCAATATACCCGCTGATACACTGGTGACGGTTATGGCAAACACCAGAAATCGGTTTGTGCAGTGTATGGACAATGGGGGACGTCACCTTCCTGATATGATTTTCAAAACTGTGTGAAACAAAACTTTAAATATGTACTATCATTATAAAACAAAATTAAAACCTTTCTGATTTACATATCTTGTTTTATTGCCTTTTGGAAAAAGGAAGTTATGTTGTCGCACCCTGTAGATATGCCATGGACAGTTTCAAAGGCGATAAATACCACATTGAAACCAGATTCTTTTTTTATCAAGTCTGGAATTAATCTCGACATAGTTTCCTTCATGATGTGTTCGTTTGAAGTTAAAACGAGTAAAATAAAAACAATAATAAATAACATTTGAATTTACCACATAAAATGTCATACATTTACCGGTAAAGGAGCATCATGTCTTCACCTCACATACTCTTGAACACTGATGGCACAAAAAATTATGGAACCATAAAAATATAATCGTTTATAAAACCAATCAGGCTTTTAAGAAAGAAACAAAGAGCCCCTTGTGAGAGACAATCAGTATTCGGCCAAGTCATAAAATATTCACTGAACTCTTCTTCTTGTAGGGAATGCAATTAGGAAGACATCGATCTTTAAATTAAGTTATGCAAACCAAAGTATACTGAACCACAACTACCCCTCACGCCATCTACTCAACGTGCAAAATGTATTTTTGAAAAAAATCGTAAGTACTTTTATAGCATGAGGTACTCATTACTCTACTATGATTAGTGCATCTAAATTCCTTCATGCGAACGTTTATCGACCTTATGTCCTCAAAAGTTTGACTGTTGATAAAAACAAGAAAATGGTACACGAACACTTACCGTAATTGGTACAACCGATTATGTGTCATCAGGAATGCGCGAACAATTAATTTCGCTTGACAATAGCAGTCATTCCTTTTGTCCGCCCACGTGGGAAAGATTATTTATCACATTTAATGCTGTCTTTACGTCATCCCTGTTATAAATAACAAGTTGTTATTTATAATTTCAATAGTACATACTGAGTGTAGCTGAACTCTCCTTCTATCCGTCAAGGAGGTTATATTTGTCTCTTTCACACGTATGCTAGCAGGACTATGGGAAATGTAATGAACGGCTTTACACGAAACATGGCGAAATAATTTATTGTGTGACCCACTCCACCCGATAAACATGGGATGGGTTCCGATGACGATTTGGAGATTTATTGTTGTATACACTATGCTAAATATTCACTTATTTAAAGGGTATTTTGGACGGGGGATGGAAACTTTAATCATTCACCTCTAGCCTATTCTTCCGGACGAAAAGGACGGCAACAAAAGAGAGGGTTGAATCGTCATGTCCCAACCTTAGTGATGTTACACTCCATAATGTCCCAATCTAAGTGCTGTTACATTCCATCATGTCCCATTCTTAGTGATGTTGCATTCCATAATGTCCCAACCTTAGTGATGTTACACTCCATGATGTTCCCATCTTAATGATGGTACATTCCATCATGTCCCAACCTTAATGATGGTACACTCCATCATGTCCCAACCTTGGTGATGCTACATTCCATCATGTCCCGACTATACAGTCCTGTCAAAATCTATGGTTCCGTGTGCAACATGAGGGGACCTTTTTTTATGGTTGGATTTCATTTATAACATAATTCTGATGAATTTAAGAATAGGAGTCTCTTTTGTAATCCCGTCGTTTGGATGCTATAAAGAAAATGACGTAATAAGATGGCCGAAACTTAATTATAAATTTTCCTGAATTTATTTTTTTACCAATTGACCTAATATTCTTATATAGCATGTAAACCACTTAAATATAAATTTTTTGAACAATGAATTTTTTTGTCAGAAAAGAAATGTATAAAAAATTCTAACTTTCTGAGAAAAGAAATAAGCATAAAAAAAATTCTAACTTTGTGTCTCTCTCTCAGAATAAAAGACGTGTTACATAGTTCCGGGACCCTCTTCACGCAAGAGAAGAACAGCTATTTTTGTAGCAGAACCACCTGCATCACCAAGTAAATGTGCAAAGACAGATCAAGATGATGCTTGCATTATTTGTGGAAAAACAGCAACCTCTAAAAGAAATCCTTCTTCAACACTGAGTTCGGCAACCTTTATGAATGCATACAGGTGGGCAAAACTCCCAAAAGAGTTCACAAAATCTGCAGGCTAAATGTTACTGGAATCAGGTTAAAACGAGCTCAGAACTTACAGAGTAAATGTAGAACCGATGAGCCGCAGGATAACGAGAGCACTGAAGAAACATTATCTTCAAATGTTAGGAGCAGTCGTATACAGTATCTTGTAAAGCTTCACAGTTTTCTTGTGTTATCTGTCCAAAAGAATTGAAGGGAAAGACTTCCAAAAATATTCTTTGGGGAGAAAAGAAGTATTAAATTTCACAGAATTGAAACGGAGGCTGCTTGGGTGACATTTGTGGAGGCCTTTTCTTTTGTTAGCGATAAGCTGAAAAAACGTCGTTTGGAAGCCTTGGCAATATTTTGCAATAGTAAATGCCAAAACTAAAAAGCCATCACACAGAGTAGGGGAAGCAGTTGGTAACGAGGCTATTGTAAGTATGTGGAGCGATCACTTCAACAATATCCTGAAATGCATAAACGATCAAGACTCCCGAAGGGATGTAGATAACCTCCTTACTGATAACATTCAATTTCATTTTGCAGATCGTATTACGCCAGGTAACATCCGCGATGCCATAAACAGCCTACCTAATAGTAGATCGCCCGGCTGTGATGGTCTTCCCGCAGAGGCTTTAAAATTCTCCCATCCGATAATTTACATTTTGCTAGCTGCCCTATTCAGTGCGTGCATAATTCACCAGTTTCTTCCAGACTCCATACTCATAGTTCACTTGATACCATTAATCAAAAACAAGCTAAAGGATGCAGCTGACCCTGATAATTACCGGCCGATTGCAATCACAAAGATCGCGTCGAAGATACTTGAGTCGGTTCTTCTAGTGAGTCTTCTCCCCTTTCTATACACACCACTGACCACCAGTTCGGATTCAAAGCAAACTACTCAACCGACATCTGCATCTACATGCTGAAAGAATTGCTGAACTGTTACCTATCATCAACCTCTCCTGTTTTCCTAAGTTTTGTGGATGTGAGAAAAGCATTTGTCAGAGTAAACTACCTGAAGTTGCATAAAAGAGGCACACCTCTATATTTAATTGGCATTTCATATTGCTGGTTCTCCACACAGCAATTCTGTGTCAAAAGGGGTAACGTATTATCGTACACCTTCGGCTCCCTAAACGGGCTTCGGCAAGGGGGCATTCTCTCTCCATACCTGTTTAATACGTACACAGATGCCTTGAATGTTAAACTGAACTCATTCCCAATCGGATGCACTGTCAATGAAACAACTATAAACAACCTCTGTTACGCCGACGGTATGGTTCTGATTTCCCAATCAGTGCAAGGTCTCCAACGACTCATCGACACTTGCCGCCAATATGCAGAGGAATTTGATATAATTTACAACGAAACAAAGACCCAGTGCATGTCGCTGCTCCCGAGATCGCTTAACCATATTGCAGAACCACAAATTTTCCTCGGAAATCATCGGCTTGAATTCGTGCACGAATTTCAGAATTTGGGTCACATTATCACGGACTACCTAAAAGATACGGCAGACATTGAACGGAGGGGTCATAAACTATGTGCAACTGGCAACATGATTGCAAGGAGGTTTGCCTTCTGTCACCGAGACGTGAAACTGCTGCTCTTCCGCTCGTATTGCTACTGTATTTATGGGTGTTCCCTCTGGACGAACTATACCCGAGAGACCATGAGACGTATCACTGTTGTGCACAAGACATTCTGAGACGCCTCACAAACACTCCTTGCTACCACCCGACACACAGATGTTCATAGAAAACCGCCCGCACAACTTAAAAATCATTGTAAGGCGAATAATGTCCAGTCTAACAACCCGAGTGTGAAACGGCAGCAATTCGCTCTTACAAAGCATCCTAAGGAGTGAGGCAAGAAGATCAAAATTGTGGATAAGATGGCAAAATGAGGCCTTCGTTCCCTAAAGGACTTAATCTCTGTATTGGCAAGGTGTCATCTGCAGTATCTGTCATTATTATTAAATTTATTGCTGATATTTTACTTTTTCATTATTATTGTGTATATTATCAAGTTAAAGTTTTTCCACATTAATTTTTTAGTATATAGTCCTTCTGGGCCTGACTACTGTAACCACCTAAGATCTCTAGCTGAAATTCAAGTCATGTAATCTTTGCACTAACTCTCAATGCATTTAATTTTCTCCCTCCAATATTATTACTGTTATTACCAGTATTATGATTACTATCTTTTATACTGTATTTTACTGTCTGTATTTTATATATTCCATGTATATGGCCCTGAGCTGAAATAAAGGATATTATTATTATCATTATTATTTTTTTTTTTTTTTTTTTTTTTTTGCTCTATCACAGTCCTCCAATTCGACTGGGTGGTATTTATAGTGTGGGGTTCTGGGTTGCATCCTGCTCCTTAGGAGTCCATCACTTTTCTTACTATGTGCGCCGTTTCTAGGATCACACTCTTCTGCATGAGTCCTGGAGCTACTTCAGCCTCTAGTTTTTCTAGATTCCTTTTCAGGGATCTTGGGATCGTGCCTAGTGCTCCTATGATTATGGGTACAATTTCCACTGGCATATCCCATATCCTTCTTATTTCTATTTTCAGATCTTGATACTTATCCATTTTTTCCCTCTCTTTCTCTTCAACTCTGGTGTCCCATGGTATTGCGACATCAATGAGTGATACTTTCTTCTTGACTTTGTCAATAACTTCACGTCTGGTCTATTTGCATGTATCATTTCCCTATCGTTCTGATACCATAGTCCCAGAGGATCTTTGCCTGATCGTTTTTCTATCACTCCCTCAGGTTGGTGCTCGTACCACTTATTACTGCAAGGTAGCTGATGTTTCTTGCACCGGCTCCAGTAGAGGGCTTTTGCCACTGAATCATGCCTTTTTTTGTACTGGTTCCGTGCAAGTGCCGGACATTCGCTTGCTATGTGGTTTATGGTTTCATTTTTCGTATTGCACTTCCAACAAATGGGAGAGATGTTATTTCCGTCTATCGTTCTTTGAACATATCTGGTTCTTAGGGCCTGATCTTATGCCGCTGTTATCATTCCTTCAGTTTCCTTCTTAGCTCTCCCCTCTGTAGCCATTGCCATGTGTCATCGCTGGTTAGTTCTTTAGTCTGTCTCATGTATTGTCCGTGCATTGGCTTGTTGTGCTAGTCCTCTGTTCTGTTCTGTCATTCTCCTGTCTCTGTATATTTGTGGGTATTCGTCTACTTTTATTAGTCCTTCTTCCCATGCACTCTTTAGCCACTCGTCTTCACTGGTTTTCAGATATGCCCCAGTGCTCTGTTCTCCGATGTTGACGCAGTCCTCTATACTTAGTAGTCCTCTCCCTCCTTCCTTTCGTGTTATGTATAGTCTGTCCGTATTTGCTCTTGGGTGTAGTGCTTTGTGTATTGTCATATGTTTCCTTGTTTTTTCTGATCTATGCTGCGAAGTTCTGCCTTCGTCCATTCCACTATTCCAGCGCTGTATCTGATTACTGGCAACTGCCCATGTGTTTATGGGCTTTTATTCATATTTCCGGCGTTGAGTTTTGACTTGAGTATCGCCTTTCTGATCGTGTCCTTCATCTCTTGGTGTTTATATCCCCTCCTTCCATTATTCCCAGGTATTGTATCCAGTCTCATCTATGTGTTTGACCAGATGTGTTACACCCCATCTGGTAGCTTTATCCCTTCAGTTCTCGTTACTTTGCCTTTTTGTATGTTGACTAAGGTGCATTTTTCTATTCCAAACTCCATCCTGATGTCCCCAGATACAATCCTTACAGTCTGGATTAGGGTATCTATTTCCTTGATGCTCTTACCATACAGATTGATGTCGTCCATGAACATCAGATGGTTGATTCTGTTGCCTCTTTTCTTGAGTTGGTACCCGACATCTTCTGTAGTACTTTTGTTATGGGAATCATGGCTACTACGAATAGTAGTGGGGACTGTGAGTCGCCCTGGAAGATCCCTCTCCTGATATTAACCTCTGCTATTCCAGAGCTTGTAAGTATTGTATTCCAGTGAGCATTGTATTTTTGAGGAAGCTGATGGTGTTTTCCTCAGCCCCATATATTTTCTGGCATTCTATTAGCTATGTGTGTGGTATCATGTCGAAGGCTTCCTTATAGTCTATCCTTATTATTATTATTATTATTATTATTATTATTATTATTATTATTATTATTATTATTATTATTATTATTATTATAATTAATACAACAGAAAAACGTCTTTAGAGAGAACAAAGATTACAAGACAAAAAGCAAGAAGAGAGAGTCTTGACACACGCAAAGAGGCATACAAACTGAGAGACATACTTCATGAATATGAACAAATACAAAGATATATGCTGCTTAAAAATGAAGAAATTAGAGACACATGTGATGACAGGCAGGCATTACGTTCCCTTCGCAATAAACTTCAAAAACACTTTGGTGAGGATATAGGGTTTCATTCCAGGTACCAAAAAAATGAGCCTCCAATAGTATATTTTCCAAAGCATGGTGATGCATATGTAGAAAGTGCCCTATAATTGAAGCATGCAAGCTACCAATTCGATACATAATGTAGCTCATCGATTACATGCAGCCTTTCATCATGAGCCTGGACTATCGTGGCTATGCGACATTGATGAAATAAGGGAAGATAAAACAGCAATGCAACTAGATAGTACACCTGTATGCGTTCATAAAGGTTGCCTACATTCTTCACATTTTTGGGCCAGGAAATTCCAGGTCTCTTGAGAAGGTTGTTGAAGTGGATTTCTTTTAGAGGTTGTTGTTTTTCCATAAATAATGCAAGCATCATCTTGATCTATCTTTGCACATTTACTTGGTGATTCAGGTGGTTCTGCTACAAAAATGGCTGTTCTTCTCTTGCCCAAAGAGGGTCCCGGAACTATGCAACACATCTATTATTCTGAGAGAGAGACACAAAGTCAGAATTTTTTCCACTTATTTCTTTTCTGACAAAAAATTCATTGAACAAAAAAATGTAAATTTAAGTGGTTTACATGTTATATGAGAATATTAGGTCAATTGGTAACAAAATAAATTAAAGAAAATTTATAATTAAGTTTCGGCCATCTTATTAAGTGATTTTCTTTATAGCATCCAAACGACGGGATTGCAAGAGAAACTCCTATCCTTAAATTCGTCAGAATTAGGTTATAAATGAAATCCAATCATAAAAAAAGGTCCCCTCACTTTGCACACGGGCTCACCTATAACTCAACTGGTCTATTAGTGATGTTACATTCCATCATGTTCCAATCTTAGTGATGTTACATTCCATCATGTCCTAATCTTAGTGCTGTTACATTTAATTATGTCCCAACAATAGTGATATTACATTTCCTCATGTCCAAATCTTGGTGATGTTACACTGTATCATGTCCCAACATTAGTGATGTTACAATCCATCATGTCCCAACCTTAGTGATGTTGCATTCCATCATGTCCCAAACTTAGTGATGTTGCATTCCATCATGTCCCAAACTTAGTAATGTTACATTTCATCTTGTCCCAAACTTAGTGATGTTACATTTCATCATGTCCCAACCTTAGTGATGTTGCATTCCATCATGTCCCAACCTTAGTGATGTTGCATTCCATCATTTCCCAATCCTCCCTAGTGATATTACATTCCATCATGTCCCAACCTTAGTGATGTTACATTCCATCATGTCCCAAACCTCCCTAGTGATATTACATTCCATCATGTCCCAACACCCCCCATAGTGATGTTTGCATTCCATCATGTCCCAACCTTAGTGATGTTGCATTCCATCATGTCCCAACCTTAGTGATGTTGCATTCCATCATGTCCCAAACTTAGTAATGTTACATTTCATCATGTCCCAACCTTAGTGATGTTACATTTCATCATGTCCCAACCTTAGTGATGTTACATTCCATCATGTCCCAACCTTAGTGATGTTACATTCCATCATGTCCCAATCCTCCCTAGTGATATTACATTTCATCATGTCCCAACCTTAGTGATGTTACATTTCATCATGTCCCAACCTTAGTGATGTTACATTCCATCATGTCCCAATCCTCCCTAGTGATATTACATTTCATCATGTCCCAACCTTAGTGATGTTACATTTCATCATGTCCCAGTCTTAATGATGTTACATTCTTCCATTCTACAATCTTAAAAAATGGCCAGTAGTGAGGGACATTGAACGAAGGCAAGTGTAACGGATATAAACATAAAATAATAATAATGAAAAATAACAACTGAAATAATGAAAATAACAATGATGCTGATCCTTGTGACTCCCACTAAAGAGTGGCACTCAATATCTTCACTTGCTAAACCTGACAATGTTCCTGACGATGAAGGAACATTGCTTTTTCTTGAAGAGGGAAAAGAACAGTTCACTTGTTCGAAAACGAACTGCAATTTCCCTAAAGCCAAGTTATGATGGTAACACCGAAGCACTCTACAAAGACATCTGCTCAAAACACCACAGCCAAAAGCCTGAAACTGAATACTTAAAACACGGAACCCAATTCGTTTACAGTAAGACGAAATTTAGTTTTGTCATTATAACCATCCCTTTCAATTTCATTAAAAATAAAGCAAATTGACATACGTATATATATACTGGATATATACTATCTGTACGCATGCATATTTCTAATAACATCGCACACAGAGAGAGAGAGAGAGAGAGAGAGAGAGAGAGAGAGAGAGAGAGAGAGAGAGAGAGAGAGAGACAGAGAGAGAGAGAGATTACAGCTAGTGACTTAAAGTAAAGAATTAACATAGACGAAAAGTTACAGCAGAGAAAACGTCGACTAAACTCACTGCTCCAAGATACAACGAGAGAGAAAGAGAAAGACAAGATGGAGAATATGAGTGAAACAGACTTACGGGTAGTCAGGCAAGGGCTACGCCATTTGTAACTTGGGTCACCGACTTTGCCTCAATTCAGAGAGATGAATGATGGAGCTCTAGATCGCGATGACTCGATGTTGTTCTTGGTCTCGCGCCTTCTTGTTTTGACTACGACGCCCACAGCAAGGATTAGGGCATATCAGCTATGATTAGGCTTTTATCAACACGAAACCCAGTTGTTTCTTGAATGTAAATGAACGTATCATTTAAATGTAGATAAAAGTATTAAGTCTGATACTTCTATAAACTTATACAACTATCAGGTAACATTGGATCTGGAACTGAGCTTAAATGTTGCTGGAACAAGTTCCTAAATATCAAAGTGACATGATCTGGAACTGAGCTTAAATGTTGCTGGAACAAGTTCCTAAATATCAAAGTGACATGATTACTAGTTCTGATATTTCTGTAGCATTTTTACATGACAAGGGTACTTGGTTTTTTATCTAATTTCAAATAAAACTTTGTGGGGTACAGGTTACATTACGGGTTTTTTTTACAGTGCCATGGAAGGCATTCGACAATTCAACTTAGGGGTCATTTAGGGTTTGATTCTCATCTAGACATCATCTAAAGACTGTACAAATAATCCTTAAGCTTAATTTGTTATGGACAAAAAAAATATGTACAAGTTAATGAATGAAAACCCAATACACCATCACACAAAACAGAGAATGCTGTTGTTATTACTTTCAATAAAATTAATTTCTATTTCGTATATATGAAATTTGTTTAGCAGCTTAACTTGAACGTGTTGTTTGTTATGAACTCAACATCACCTTATTTCTCATAGCGTTAAACTACAACTTGTGATACCAGAAGGAGACGATGACATAATTTCAAAATGTATGCAAATTTCAGTCCTTTTTTTTTCCTCGACTTTGTATCAAAGTTTTTTTTTAAGGAGTTGGTGCAATCCCGCGTTAGAAACACTACGGTTTGCTATTGGTAATTCAAAGAATCACCTGCTTAAGGTGCTAATTATCTACGGTGTAGGCATATTTATACACATAAATGTTATTGTTAAAACATTATTAATTCGTCAGTGGATTTTATAATCATACACTGTTGTAAATATTAGGATTAAAGGCTTTTTCTTGTAATTTTTTCTTACTGTCGTGTGACTGTGCATTTCGCCATCATTGGGTTGTTTCTCTCTTCTCCTGTGAATTTTCCTCTTCCTGTCAGAATACACGTTTGCTCTGGCAAATGGGGAATGCTTGTGTATATGCGAATGAGGTTCTTAGCCCTAACCATACTGTAAGGTTACGTTTTGTAAAAGATATTGTGTATTTTCCTAAGAAATTCAGCCTTTTATTTTAGTATCCTTCATTCCTGAGGATTCCGACACCTTGGGTACTTTAAAGGATCTTTGAAGCGTTCTTATTGCACAAACATCTGCCTTAAATCATTTCTGAGTGGAGTTAATCTTTAATGATATAAATAATAGCTGAGTATCAATGCAATCTGGATTTGGTCTATTTTTCAATACAAGATTTGTGAGGAGGAGATATCCTGTGATAGGTCGAATGTCTTAGGATTCTGAGAACTTACTGTCCACTTGATAAGCTTGGCAATCTGAATTATTGTTATTGAGCATATGCCATCAAACGCTATTCTAGAGGTACAGCGTATCGGATATTATACGACATTCGTGTCACAGGATTCGAGATAAATTATAAAATGCCATGGCGTATGTGTCAAAAATTTATATATGTAAGTATAGCTACCATCTCTTCATTACAACACCATTATTCACCATAAAACCAAGCTGCATGCAGTATTGATTAGTCAGATTTAATGTAGTCATGTCAGTGCTTACCTTTATGTAGTATCAGCAGCTTAAAGTTGCCGAATAAAACATCTTTCGAATGGAATTAAGAACGACTGATGTTCTCAATGTTCATTTAAATGTTAAAACTGAAAAGATATGAACATAATATTCTATTAAGCTCGCTACCTGGCAAACATATAAACTGACTAGATAATAAAAACTCATTTTTTCACTGGAAATAATATACGAAATTTCTCGATGATAATTGTATGGAAGCATAAAAATAAACTACAACAGCCCACACAAATAAAGGTACAAAATGCCTCTGAGTATACAGATCAATCACGTAGGGGACTCTTCTTCGATTACTTCACGTTTCCATTTGTATTTAGCATTGCATTCGGTGTTAACGGTCCCGGTCCGGAAAAAAGACATTTTATTCTCCTTTGTAATCCAATACCATCCATCACTTGTGATTAATTACGTAAGACACAATAGAGTAATGGACGATCTTATGATATGTTTGCCGTGCAATGAAGATTTGTCTCGTCTTACAATGGTTGCTTCTTATTCCAGTCACAATGGAAATATTTTCAGAGCGCCTTTGGAAAGACTTTGTTCATTACATTGCATTCTTCCCACTCAGCTTTATTTCTGGATAAAGATCTAATTGCTTCGTTAAACATGTTGTCAGTTCATCTGTCGTTATTTTACATTTTTAGATATTAGGACTTTCTGGACCACAATTATTTTATTTTTTTCAAGTCTACTGGTAGGGAAATTTGTAAATGTGGTGTAAAGTACCGTTTCCTAATAGGAAGAGAATATCTAACATCTCTGGATACCTTTCGTAATTCACCTCTGCAAAGCATTCTCTCCGAAGTAAAAAATATCCTCACCTGTTAAACTTGAACACCGGGAAGTTCATTTGCACTCAAACGCAAGAACGCATGCCAGGGCTTCCGAAAGCCAATAGTCCCACAAAGGATACTGACTGCGGAGGGGCGCCTATTCTAGGGAATGCTAAACCTATGAGACAACGTTTCTGCTAAGTATCTTCAAGGTCGCTTCTTTCGTCATAACAAACGTTTGCCTCAGTACAACAATAGCATCTCGTCAATGATTAGTCAAAATACATTGTTCTGTGACAGAATGGAAATTTCTAAAAGTCATCACGATTCATTTTCGTATTCCTTTGCGCACAACTCAAGGGTATGGGTATAATAAAAGTACAGTAGGTGTCATTTTATAATGACGCGAAAGCGCACCATTTTAACGCATCAGTAAAACCAAATACCTTTACAATGGTAAGTTATCTATTTTTCCTCCTCTAGGATTTCAATACTGATCATATCACAGCTCTTTATCACAAAGACTTTTGGTAAACCTAAGTAAGGCCAAAAGCGTTGGGAAAGCCTGCAATAGACGGCATTTACGTAATTCCCACAAAGGCAAATTTTCATATGCAAAAACAATCTAAACAATACAAAATAATGGCTACTACAAGACGATACGTTTCGAAATTAAACCTTTTCATGTAAAATATGTTGGCTTCGCTAACAAACAAAAACTACTACGGACAGATACTGTACATTCCTCATACTTTTCTCAAAGGAAGATCAAATATTGAAGGAATTTATTCAAATCAGTTACAGACAAAAACACATTTCCACGGCAATTTCAAGCCGAAAAACAAGACGCATATGTATTATCTAAAAAGAGCAACTTTAATAAAATTCCATCCAAATAAAATTTCAATGTGTCAATAAATAATCTATATCAGCAAGAAAATTACTGTCATAAAAAAGCTATGATACAAATTTAACTCATGAGAATTTATCCTAATTTTAACTGAACGATCAGAATGTAAGTGAACTGATAAGTTTACTTACAAATAATGAACAAATGGGCAGTTCCCCGTAGGGTGGTCCTGCCGTCAGTGAACCTCATACTGTGAACTGCAGGCAAGACTTAAGGTTCTTTGCAGCGTCCCTTCGGCCCCTAGCTGCATACCCGTTTATTCCTTTCCGTTCATAATCTTTCTTCCCTCTTACTTTCCACCTTTTCTAACAAATGCGAGGTTTTGCTCGTTTCACCTTCCAGACCTTTTTACTCTCCATTTCCGTTTCAGTGTTCATTGAACTCATAGGTCCCAGCGCTTGGCCTTTGGCCTAAATTCTATATCACATTCTACCCATATGGACAGTCAGACATCAACAGCGATTACAAGAGGAGAAAGCAAGGAGTGAGAAATGGAAGAAGCAAATCATAGGAAAAGAAGCTTTCAAAACCGCCATAAATCCTTCGTAGTCGTCTTAAAGCTTCCAGGCCGGCAGAGGGGAGCCATGATGGGTTCTTTCAATCTTCTTTCTTCCTCTCCGAAGAATTATGGCCTTCGCTCCACCACTGACAGCTTCTTGTATGTAATGTATGATGGTGAGAGAATTTCTCTTCAAACTTGAATCCCGAAAATTCCCAGGAATAGAGATGTTACAAAAAGTATTCGCAGACAACTGGATTATAGCGTCACAATACTAAAAGTGGAACAAACAATACGTTTCTGAATGAGAATATGCAACGACGAAACTCCATATTGGAATTGGGGGAAAATGAAGATACGCCGTAGATCCATCTTTAAAAGGGTATTAATAAGCCCTATTTTTTCCGAATCTTACGGCTGTTCCAAAATATTTTTCCTGAGGTATGAAATGTATTTTCGATGTCAATGACCTCTTAAATCCTCTACGTGACATGAGAAAATCTTTCGTTATTTGTAAATCATCTTATCACTATTAAAACACGGGAAAGGTTAAGACTCATTTTTGAAGTGTTAAAGTCTTTAACTTAATAATAATCAGTTTTGCAGCAGCCAATTCTATAAAAGGAGACTTTTATGACATATTTCACCAAGACACTTAAAACTCTAATCTTGAAAAAGAATAGCAAAAAATTCGTCGTTATTTTTTCAAATTCCACGTAAAAATAAAAAACTGGAAAACCATTCGAAAGTACAATTAATTATTAAAGTATTAAATCAAATCAATGCAAGCAAGGATACGATTAATCCATCGAAGAGAATGACGTATAGTACAAGGAAGAGCAATAATCTCAAAAATAATATTGAAAGCCCATTTTATCTCATATACTGCAAGAACAAGCCTCTGTCATTCCATTATATAAATACTATATCTTTTCCTTAAAGATAGAGTGACAACGTACTTTTCTAAACGACGAAATTTCTTACTTGATGGACGTATCACTACAAAATAAGTTCAAAAAATAATGCTGGTATAAACCTAATCTTAAACACATTTGCCTAAAATTGAAAAAAGTAGGCTTTTAAATACTTAAGAACTAGCACTTAACTGAAGATGCTGAAAATTGTAAACCGAAAATATGCGGCCCTCATTAGAGCAAGCTTTTCGGTTTTATTTTTGTCAGTAAACAGAAAGTAACCTTCACAATTCCTTGCAGCATTATCGATTCAGTATGACCAAAAGCTCATTAACAGTACCTAAAGGACCTATGAGAGCATTCACCACTGGAAAGGAAATTGAAAGTAGGAAGGCCTGAAAGGTGTAACAGGAGGAAAACCTCAAAGCAGTTGCACTATGAAAAAATTCCTAGGATAATGTGGATAGCAAGCTGGAAGACAGGTAATATGATTGGAGTTACAGTAAAAGGGGGTTGCAGCTAGGGGCCGAAGGGACGCCGCAAAGAACTTGCACTGACGGCTCTCTCCACCCCCCACCCCACCCCACGGGGCCATACTGATTGAGAAATCTATCCTCATAAAAGATGATCGTCTTGGACTGGTTACGATGTTCGGGAACACCGCCTGCCTTCCTTGCTGAAATTTCACGAGAAAGGTTTGTATAAATAATGCTTACAACACACAACAAAATGCCTTTTCTGAATCTGATTTTGATACGTTTTTGTCTTGAAAACCTAGAAATATCTATAGTCTGAATTTTTGAGCTGTTTGAAGTGATAAGCGTTCAACTAGTCAGATCCCCTGATGCTTCACTGCTAAAGCGAAGGAAGATGTGAAAAATAATGTATAATTTTCTAGTTTCTGATGAAGAAAGCTGTATACAGTATTATGACTGAGGACAGCAATCGAAAGATAAGATAAGCGTATCTCGGCTGGTTATTAGATACATCTAGTTATAAGAGCCTGCTTTTGGTTTATGATTTGATGATAAGGACGAATCATATCCCATCCCTCACTGTCAGAGATTCGTACAATGTTTCTCTTGCTATTAGACTGGCTCAGTTTTATGAGTTAGTTACACGGGCATTATAGTGTGTTCCTTGATGCTACAATAATTTCTGTATAAAAATGCGTATTGCTGTTTATGGTTGATATTATCTGTATTTTTCTCTAACTGAAACATCTTGTATGAGTAACTCTTCAAGGAAAGAATTTGTTTCTCATCCAAAAGCCAACCTGGAAATTTACTATATGAGTTGTTTTAAATTAAGGTTCAAAATACTCTTACTGCAATTCCTTTTAAAATGCGGCTTTGACATTATTATCCTTAATACCGTCTACCAACGATCATTTACTGAATGCACCGATGATAAAGTTACTGCGTTACAATTAGAATAGATTCAGATGTTCAGATTCATTTCGAAAAGAATATTAATGTTGTAACAGATTCGTATTTTTTTCCATTCTTTTATAACCAGCCATCCAATCCTGACTGTAATTAGCTGCATTCCGTCAGGCTACAAAAAATTGAGGAGGGTCCCTAGTCACGGTTTAGGCGGAGGGATTTTCCCTATTACCTAATCGCGTATTCTCAGGCAATCCTGTATAGACTGGAAGTCTGTTGAACTTGAGCCCTCCGAT
>NC_087202.1:71440380-71445380 GCF_015104395.2 Macrobrachium nipponense | reverse complement strand
GAAAAAAGTTGTAGATAAATATAAGCAACAAAATTAATATATTCAGTTTTTACATGTTTTGGACTGTAAAGATACTTTGTAGTTTCGGTTAGGTTTGTGACCGTGTGATATCCGATAATCCTGGATTATCTCTTTTAATTTTTACCCTTTTGACAATTAACCATCTGGTATTCTTGATCTTGTGTTGTTCCTGAGACCTTTATCTCCAATTGTACTTCATTGACGATGTCTGAGAAAAGACGAAAGCGCTTGGATTTCTGACTATTATTTTCCTGTGGAATTCGCTTATTTATGAAGTCACGTGCATCTACAGGGATTTTTTTAAGTTTTTTAAGCATATATATATATATATATATATATATATATATATATATATATATATATATATATATATATATATATATATATATATATATATATATATATATATATATATATATATATATATATATATATATATATATATATATATATATATATATATATATATAGGTATAAAAAAAAACTTGAAAGCCCACGACCATTTCGGTTCAATAATGTTATATGGTTTAGTAATTTAGAATCTGTCGTAACTCCAGCAAGCCCAACTCTTAATTACTTTGTCTGTGAGATATGTGTTTAGTAAAATCTACTTTTACAAGGTCGTCTCATTTGTTATTCGTGGGTGAAGACTTTCATGTTGAACGAAATAGAACGGCTATCACGTTCTCGCGATCGTTGTCATGCCGGACCCGAAGGTTTGTATGGTTTTTTTTTTTTTTGTATGGTGTTTTTACGTTACATGGAACCAGTGGTTATTCGGCAACGGGACCAACGGCTTTACGTGACTTCCGAACCACGTCGAGAGTGAACTTCTATCACCAGAAATACTCATCTCTCACACCTCAGTGGAATGCCCGAGAATCGAACTCACGGCCACCGAGGTGGTACGCCAACACCATACCGAGGGTTGGTCAACTTCCCGATGACCTCCAGATATTCAGTCATTCGAGTCTGCTAATGCATTATGTTAGTATATTGTCACCTTCAGTATTGGCATCCATTGGCAACTCCGAGCTAGGCCACAAGGATGGTCATCTCGGTCAAATTTTACTCTCGACTCATGAAAAGAACTTGGTGAGAAAACATCTCACCTATTTCTTTTCATGGTCTCAAGTAGTAACCTGTACTAAATCGGCTGAACTGCTTACAGTTCATTTCACTTCATCTAGCAATGTCTGAAAACTAAATAACAAACTCCCCTAACGCCTTGTGTCGCACGGGTCTTTGCAAGATTCCTTCTGCCATCCATGTCTCTTGATCTCTCACACAAATCATGCCTTTCACGGAGGTCTTGGCTTCCCCATACTTCAGGGACCTTGAGATATCCACGTAACTGCCTGTGTTCCAATCTTCAGGTTGTAATGTAAGAACATGGTCTACATATCATATTCTTTCCTATTCAAAGGTTCGAAATAAGTTCAGCAATTTTCCCAATATTTGACATTTTAATAATGTAACAGTTCGAATTTTAGCCATAATTTAATGAAATGAACCTACCACATTATATTAAATGTTAAAAAAATGATTTGTTACCTTATTAAACTTGCTCAACTTATTTTGAGTACTTCGGTAGACGACTGGTTATCTATAACATTTCTTACATGACAATAAAATTCCAGTAACGAACCAATAATAGAATATATTATGGTTTGCAAACCAAAGAACGCAAGGTAGTTCAGTCTTAGTTTTGGTGAACCACAAAGGAATGATGACCTCTCGATTCAATACGCCTCCCATATTCCTAGTAACCAAAAACAGACACTTTAAATCAAACATTAGGACTAAACTGACCGATATCGCTTTGTTTTTAAGGTTAAGAAGTACACGGCTAACGTTTCACCTCCCGTTACATTTCATCCTGAACCATCTTTCACCTAATGTTTTGCACTAATGACATGAAGGGAGTGCTCGATGACCTACCTATTTGCACAGTCAAGGGCGATATCCAGATGAAACTGGAGATCCCCACATACGCAAAATAATCACGAAATTTTTAACCGTCCTGTCCTGATCTTTCGGTCAGTGAGTGTAATCTGAAATATTCCCATTAAGTCTGCTGATATAGGGTAAAATTGTATAAACACCAAGACTTTGGACTTGAAACTTCAAACTCGATAACGTTAATCCTAGAATGACAATTATTTCAGTATTAATGCAGCCTTTAATTAATTCTGATATTAATGTTGGTGGCAATGTTCATTGCAGTTTTGACGTCAGATAACTCATTAATTTATTCATCCACTGAATATGAACACAATAGCGCTTTTATAAAGCCGAATAAGATGCATTTAAACTGGCGAAACTCCCTGTCTTTCATGAATGACGAGATGATTTCCATACAAACAGACCTTGAACTTTATTTCTCCTAAAACACATTACCTCTCCCGCACTTACGATATCCCCATATCTGCTCAACACACACAAACAAACACACACTCACAGGTGAAAACATTCATCATCATCCTCATCATCAGCCGTTGCTAGTCCACTGCAGGACAAAGGCCTCAGGCATGTCCCTCCACTCCCGCCTGTTTATGGTCTTTCTATGACATTCTATGTCCGCAAATTTTCTTACCTCGTCAATCCATCGTATTCTCTTATTTCGCCTGTTACGTTTGCGATCTCTAGGGACTCGTTCTGTTATTCTTTTCGTCCATCTATGTCCTGCCCACGTCCATTCCTTTTTCCTACTTGTTAGAATATCCTCTACTTTAGTTTGCTCTCGTATCCATGTCGCTCTTTTTCTGTCTCTTAGTGTTATTCCCATTATTATTCTTTCCATAGCTCTTTGAGTTGTGGCTAGCTTTTAAATTTGTTGTCGAAGGTAACTACTCGTACTTCTGGTGTATTCGCCAAGGTTCTTTGTTTGGATGTCCATTACAGCTCTGAGACAAATCAATCACAAGAAATACTTTTTTCATCATATTACTGAATGTTTATTGATTTAATGCAAACAATTAAATCGACGGCATTGGTTTATCGTCTACCCGTTTGAGAGTCGCTACGAACCCACTGATGAAGTTTAATTACGTTATTCAAATACAGAATGGTTGGTGTAATGAAGCGAGGTTTATATTCCGCCCATGATAATTCACGAGTCTTGCAATCTCACAATTGCACGAACTCAAACAGGAGGATGATTACGAATAATTAAGAGTTTCGCAATCGTTTTGGAATATCGTCGCTGAGGTCTGCTTCCTTGACGAACACAGAAGCAATGGTGATAATGAAAGAACTTTGTTCTTCACCCTTCGTGGAGTAAAATGCCTGTAATAGACTGCATTACCATTTTCTCGATAAGGGGCCGTGAAAGCGCATAGAGAAAAATTAAGCGCTATCTTGGTTATTTCCATCGATAGGGAAAACCAGAGGATGGACGCAGGGATCATATTCATATATTTCTTTTTCCTCTAATTATTGCATCTAAAAATTAGCCATCAGTCGTAAGTTGAAAAACAATGAGCTGTTTTTTCTCACCCGCTCGCTGGATCAAAATATATAAAGCTGACTCACGAACGCGTAACAGTGATTTTAAGTTCCCTGTCATTAGACATGGACTTGTGCCATTCCACGAATTTCACAAATTAACTTCATGTATCGACCTTTTTTTATCCGGCGACCTTACACAGGAAGATCCGTTAAAATAATTTTCAGAATCACTAAAATAAATCAAATGAGTACTAACAAATTAAAAACCACTGGACAACTAATCAGATTAACACCAACGAATTAAAAACCATAAAATCAATCAGACTAATGCAAGTATATTAAAAAACCACTAAGCAATTAAATCACATTGACAGCGAAACACTAAAATCACGAAACAAATCAGATTAACACCTTCAAAAAGGTAATATCAGATTCAATATGACCTGTTCATTTTATAAGGAACCTTGCAGAGACGCCCCCGTGCGAGAACACAGACGATGGGTTACCTAACTATGCAGGCGAACATCGGGAGGTGTGATAAGCCTTCTAGATTTCGGAATGAGATAAGGACAGTTAAACAAATATGTTTTTCTTAAGAAGGTATTGGAACTGAGTAGGATTAGGACTATTTGCTCACAGATGAGAGAGAGGAGAGAGAGAGAGAGAGAAAGAGAGAGAGAGAGAGAGAGAGAGAGAGAGAGAGAGAGAGAGAGAGAGAGAGAGAGGAATCAATCTGATTCTTTGATTAAGTGTGAATAAACCAACCTTAATGATGGCCATTAATGATCTAATTAGCAAGACGACTTGAAACTCGAAGAATTGGAATCAACCCGATTCCTTTTAACTGTCAAGATATAGGTTTTTGAAAAAAAAGACTGCAATGACATCTGCTATTTACAAGATCGAAATCGTTATCACGGAGTCATTTTTGCTCTTTGAATTTGATTCCGGAAAGAAATTGAAGTGAATTAAACTCGAACAGTCCCTCATTACTGACGTGATTTAGTGATATCAGTTTGTAATTGAGATGTCATTTTACAGATGATCCGGATGTCTTTCAATTTTAGATAGCATTCATCTCTTCCCTACAGCAACTCATACGCTAGTTACTGCTCCTGCATCGCTTATAGAATCCATGCTGAAGGAATGCCATCTTCCTTAGGCTTACAGAAATAAACATGTTAAACCTCAAAGCTTTTTCCGTGTATTATCAAAATGCATAATGTAAACTAATGGAATGGAAGGAAATGGAATATAGAATCTAGGCCAAAGGCCAAGTCCTGGGACCGAGCAAAATGGAAAGTAAAAAGGTTTTAAAGCTTAACAGGAAGCAAACCTCGCAACAAACTAATGTTACGAGAGGGTAGGAAGTAAGATGGCAGAAAGAGAATATGAAGGGAGGTGCAGTAAAAAGGAATGAAAGGGGTTGCAGCTAGAGACAGAAGGGACGCTCTCAGGAACCTTACGTTATTCCTACAGCATTCCGCGCGAGGTAAAGTGACGGGATTAACCCCCTTTGGGCCATAATA
>NC_087202.1:71432880-71435380 GCF_015104395.2 Macrobrachium nipponense | reverse complement strand
GGTTCTATAGTACCCCTGTAATATCTTTCCATTTTAAGTGAAACTATACATTATTTTAGTGGACTTACAGTGTTTCTCTTGAACCAGTTTTGTAGATTAGTATATTTTCACGGCATTACATTACTATTCTGTTTGCTGCCCCTATGTTGGTCCACCGTATTCATTGATTTATTTAAATCAACTGTAAACTTGAAGCCCAAACGGCGTGGCACGCGTTATATATATATATATATATAAATATATATATATATATATATATATATATATATATATATATATATATATAATTTCCTTGCTGTTCTCTGTTTGCAGGGAGGAGGAACAACAAACAGTGATACGAATCATTATTAGTCAACTGTATAAAGAGGGCGGGTATACACGGAAGGTTTTCTGCACAATATGGAGATATTGTTTCAACAAAGCGGGAAGAGTCGAGCTTACAGCTTTTGTGGGCTCATAAGAAGGGATTGTGTTTGAACACTGTCAATGGAGGGGATCGACAGATACCAGAGCATTACTAATGTGATGCTACGGGACAAATCGAGACTCACAATCCAAATCAAATTCCCGGAACTGGAAAACTGGAATACAAAATTCAGGTCAAAGGCCAAGCGCTGGGACCATTTCCAAAAGATGTATTGATTTTGCGTGACAATGCACGTCTGCATATTGCTGTCTACGTTAGTCGAACGCTTCAGGAACCTAGAATCCGAGTATTTGAGCATCTTCCTATATGTCTGAACTCGCGTTTTAAAATTTATATCTATTTTGCTCTCTGAATGATTTCTTATGGGGTCTGGCGTTTATCTGCTCCGGACCAAGATTCAAAAGATGAATACATACGCGGCTGATGGGTCAACCAATAGCATTTTTTATTTGATGGCAGGCTTGACAAGTACATCTTAAAGCAATAGGACTAAATTGAAAATTTATTCTGTCTTGCTTCTCCGTTAAACTATACTAGCAAATATGCTGATGATAACTGACTAACCCAAAACAATAAAGGAATGAAAAAGTACACAAAGTACAAAGAAGCACAGATTTTTGAAAGGCAATCTCTCTTCAAGTATCATAAATTCATACTTTAGAGGAGAGATATACTGCATGGCTAAACTAAGCTCTCACAGTATCATAGTACGGAATATTAAAGTAATAAATAATTTTGAAAGAGTTTTCTAGGAAACTGATAAATATCCAAAGGGATATTCTCAACTATTTCTAAAAAAATCTGGTTTTCGAAAGGAAATAACCAGTAAATGAATACAAAGCAAATCTTTTATAGAGAAATATGTTGAAAATAATTCCGAATCATCACTGAACGCTGTTATATGAGTAATTAACTAACGTACAAAAACAACCTTGTTAGATTAGAGGAAAGCCGTTCTAAAATAATTCTTATTATACCATAATTAAATCGGCTAACATTGTGCAAAATTCTGCGTTCGGTTTTATGCATTATGTAGACCTTCCAAATCATATAATTGTTTCTCTATTCTCACGCTAAATGAGAATTAGATATTTCATTTCTCGAGCTATTAAGTAATTCAAGCAAGTAATCAGACAACTTAATGGCCAGATCAACGTAGACCCAGCAACGCATTCATTTATAAATTTGCAAATACTGCATGCAGTAATTATAAAAAAAGAATTAACGCTCATTACTTAATAATATTATTAATAATAACAATAATATAAGGCTGTCTAAAATATTCCAATCAGTACAATTACAACAGCAATTAAAATAATACTACCTGTATTGCTAATACTACTAATGACGATGAACACAATAACCTATCATACTGTTATTACCAATAATACTTATAATAAAATTCATATTTTCTGTGATTCATAACTGATAACATTCAATACCAAAAAGTCACGTTTATACAGATTTTAACAGCACTTACGAGTATTCTACATTTCACACAATGATTCTGGTTGCAAATACTTTTAAACAAGGAATGATTAACCCATTTTTAATCAATAGATACCACCATAAGCAATGCTGGACGTGCGTAGATATAAACTTAAATTCTACATTGCTTCGGGATCGCATCCGAGAACTCTCGGGCGAGACTCTAGGGCGCATCCTCAAAGGCCTTTCTGGACTTGTCTTATCACAGAGAACCTGAGCTTCGATTTCGACCCGAGATACAAATCTACACCTGTATTTCGCTCGTTATGCTGATGTTAGCCTATGTGGATTTCTAAGTAGCGCAACATACGTATTGATGAATGTGTTTACGTGTCCCTCGATGTGGAAACGATTCCCAATCCTTGAATCCCTTCTTTGAAACTCTGGATTCCTATTTCATTTCATGATTCAAATTCTACAACCTTTCCATCAAATTAACAATCTCTAGACCCTTCTCGGAATTGAACCTCCTCAAAAAAAAAACCCGAACTACCTTCTTACTTTTAGGCCTAACTTTTTTGCCACGTACTACTCCTTCATAACTTTATTTTTCCTAATTTTCCAACAACTATTACTGTTAACACT
>NC_087202.1:71422880-71430380 GCF_015104395.2 Macrobrachium nipponense | reverse complement strand
CAGCTCGTTACTTTACAGCTATTTATTTACAAAAAGGCCCTTGCTGGCCTGGAGAAAAGGTAAATGCAGCGTCCACCACGGTGGGACTTATATATCTCTCACAAATGGATAATAGCTGGCTAAAATGTAATTGGATGAAAGCTGGTCTCATAAACTTGGGTAATGCAACACTTGCGAGCAGAGAGACATGACACGTGGCTCCGGGAATCTGGAAAAGAATCCCAGATTAAACAAGATAAAAGGAAAAAAATGACCTCTTGTTTTGATTAATTAATTCTCTAACACTGGGGAGAAGGAACTTTTAATGTTTCACTGAGGTATGCAATGACTTCATTGGTCTGGGACGATCACACAAGGAGAAGCATGCGGCCATGAGGCAGTGAGAGGGAACAAAAGGATGAATTCCTTTTGGGGCTGGAAATTGAATTGGGAAAACGAGGATCAAATAGATAATAGGTGATAAGGGACTGGCAATATGCTGTTTCACAAGACGTACCTGGATGTCGTGTTCAGTGGCTCTTTGTAGAAAAGCATGGCCTGGCTTTGTCTGAGGCCTGGGTCGATCGGCGCGCCACTCACGCCCTGGATAGGCCTAACAGGAAGGCAGGTGGTTGGACATCCGTCCGGGGTCACGTCTCGAGACGACTGGGCAGAACCCAGGTGGTTTGCTTGGGTGTTGGAAGTCAGCTTAACCCCCCACGAGCAAGGCAAATCCTGGAAACAAGACATACAGCCAGCGGAGGGGTCACAGGAAAAAGAGCTTAAGATATAGGTCTCAGAAGTACCAATCTGCCTACATCCTTCCCTTTTGAGATACGTCCCTAAAGCTGACAAAAGACTCTTTTCCCCCAACTGGGGAACCCCCTATCTCTGGCTGGCGGGTTTTGGGTTTCCCGCGTTTTACTAAAAATCAGCTGATATTTGGAAGAAATGGCTGCCGTTTTCCAAATCAAATTAATTAATTAATATCTGGGTAGACGGAACGATCTATAAACGTCACAATATATATATATATATATATTATATATATAATATATATATATATATATATATACATATACTGTATATGCGTATGTATATGTATATTAGAAGCAATGTCCATCCATCAAAAGTTTCCTTACTTATTTTGAAAGAATATTTTATAGGACTTTCTACCTAAATTTTGTTTTATTATTTTCAGGACCAGAAGAGTACTTTTGGGTGACAGATAATTATTTCAAGAAAGTTTACTAATAGCGTTTAAAGCCAGATAGAATTTTTTTTGAACGAGGAAGGGGATTTTGATTTACTAACAGATGTTCTTTGAATCCTACTAGATGTCTCATAACGCTTGCATCGTATAAAATAATTTATAGACTGTACCAAAGCTGTTCTATGTATTCTCTGTTACGTTATAATTCTAAGTCAATTGATAATTTCACTGTTGTGCATAATACTACTACAATCCGAGTTCCAAGTTGAATAAGACTTAATACAGATATGCTCATCTGATCTTCCGGGGTTACGAGGATAAAGACACTGTATGTCTAGCCCTTATCTCACTAATTTCTAATATTTTCCCAGTTTCCAATACTGACGACACTTCACGCTCAGCTAAATTGGACACGACGAAGAATGCTCTTGTCTATTTTCCTTTTGCTATTTCTTTGAATATTAATGTTGTCATTTATAACCTGACTTTATTTTCGTGTTCCAAAATGAATGATTTGATTTATGATTTGTTTTTTGGTGATCTGACACATGTACTATTCAGTGGTTCACTACCGTTTCGTGTTCGCATATTCCCAAACGATCTTTGCATCTACGGGTTTTATGTAACATTAAGTCCAACAGAGAAGTACATTACTAAAGTTTTTGTTAGGCACGAAGTAAATTTCCACTTTCTTTTATTATAGTTTTCATACGAAATCACTGTTTGTCAGCAAACCGTTCTATCCCCTGGCTGCAGCACGATCAGCCACAAAGTGATTTTCATATATCATGTAATATACTTATAAAATTAATTATTACAGTTCATCATGAACATTTCATTTTATAACAGGTAAAGCATGCTAGCATAAATATCTATCTAAATAGTTACAACTTCAATCAGTATCAACAGCAAATGCTTTCTAAAAAACAAATATGATTTCCTGCATGGCACTCTAACGTGTCTACAGCAGCTATATTGCCTTGAAAGATAATTTAGCTTTGACTTTGTTCTCATCTCCTGGATTTGACATCCAACTGCTTGTTCTCCGAGTAACAAGATCATTCTATGCTCCCACATCGAAGCATTGCATTTTTTTTCATACCTTTTTGCATTTCCAGATTTTCTCAACATGAGGACTGATATCCGGGTGCTTTCCATTCACGTAAACAAAATCAGACGTTGAGAAAGATCAAAGCGTTATAGGAAAAGCTCTCAAAATAGAGACACATCAACAGAAGAAATAAAGTTATGTGAATGAGAATTCCCCCTTCAATATCATGAAATGCCTCCGTAACTTTGCGGTTGTTCTAATTAACTCCAGTGAATAACATATCATTTCCTACCCATATTATCAAGTGTTCATTTATTTGAAATAATTGCTGGAATCTTCAATATGTAAGAGGGTGAATTATTTGAATTCAATATGGCAGGGAGAAAAGTTTCGATGAAATTAGCTGAAGCAAAATTGCACTGTGATCTCGGATTAATTACGACATTTATTTATCCATTTATTTATTTAAAACATTCATTTATTTGAAATAATTGCTGGAACCTTCAATATGTTAGAGGGTGAATTATTTGAATTCAATACGGCAGGGAGAAAACAGTTTCGATGAACTGAGGTGTAGCAAAATTGCACAGTGATCTCGGATTAATTACGACAATTAGGATTTAATTAAACAAATACAGAGATTAAGTCCTTGGCTTATCGTAGCACTAGTGATCTGTTTTCGTGATCCTATGGAACTTACGAGGGGCCCAAATGATGAGATTGTTCAGATAAAATTAAGTTTATCACTGCATAAACTTCTTTATTAATATTCTCTCTCTCTCTCTCTCTCTCTCTCTCTCTCTCTCTCTCTCTCTCTCTCTCTCTCTCTCAAAATCAATGAACACCTAGCAAATAGCTGCAGATATTTTTACAGCACAATAATTATTTTACAAATTTGCAATCCTTGTTAAAGAAAGCGAGAAAGTAAA
Source organism: Macrobrachium nipponense (assembly GCF_015104395.2). Classification (NCBI taxonomy): domain Eukaryota; kingdom Metazoa; phylum Arthropoda; class Malacostraca; order Decapoda; family Palaemonidae; genus Macrobrachium; species Macrobrachium nipponense. The sequence continues at coordinate 71,427,208 of NC_087202.1, read as the reverse complement.
TACTAAACAATTCCCACCAGTTTCATCTGCTATTGCAACTTGCAGTGCAAATATGCAATATATATATATATATATATATATATATATATATATATATATATATATATTATACATACATAATACATATAGAAGTAAACAATATAAAAATACGCGATATATATACACTATATATATATATATATATATATATATATATATATAATATATATATATATATATATGTAAGAATTTTTATCATTAGTAAATGCGTGACTTTTCATATCAACAATTATGGCTCCACAAATTTCATTGAATATTCAATTCACTATCCTTTGGGAATAAGTTACACCAAAGGAGAATTACAAATGGGTTTTGCTTGATACGAACCGTCGTCTATTAGCGACAGACAGTGATTCACAAGGGTGCAAGTTTATCTAATGCAAGTTTATCTAATAAATATTTATATGTATATAAATATATACTATCGTCCAGAATTGTCGACAGAAATTATATTATGAAAAAAAAAAAAACAGCTAATAGTGAGATCCCCGAAATTTGTTTTTGATTGCCGTAATTTAATATTTTTTATCACCACAGGTGGAAAAATAAGACACTGTGGTGTAGGCCCTGGCCAGTTTCTGCTTTCCTTATAAGACATTGACGAAGATCTGATACATAGTGATAGAACTCACAATGTTTCCTGTTGGGGGACATTAACGGACAAACATACCAATCGTTGCAGACTACAAATCCATACCTGACAGGGGGCATCAAAGGAGACGGGCACAAGACTCACTATTGCTAGGGTCATTACTTATAATCCTTTTTCCAGAGAGAGAGAGAGAGAGAGAGAGAGAGAGAGAGAGGGGAATCCTGTGCCGCATATATAATTTCCCTGCAGAATTTCCTCGTTTCCTTCGAAACGGTGAGGTTCCAGGAAGTGCTGGGTTTCCATTGCCTAACCTTCAGGATGGCCATGTTTTTTATAAGACAGCTGCGTCTGGAACTGGCTATCGCTTTAATGTGTCTCCATTCCTCGGATCAGGAGTCCATATCTCTAAATAAAGTATTATAATGGGAGTCTAATTATCTGTATTTGAAATTAAACATAACATCGTCTTCAAGGAATGTGAGTTAGGTAAAAAAAAAAAAAATTCCGGTTTTATCAATTCACGATTCTAATTCTGTTATCTATATTTTACACATATATTCCTTAGGTGTTACATTCTCGATTATATACCTTTCGAATATCTTCTGTAATTCTTATTCCCCGAAGGAATTCAATAGCAATATAAAAGTTATACACAACAATGTATTCTGTATCTAACATCATTTGTTTACAAAATTCAGCCTTACTCTGTGAGCGAGATTTTACTTTGTGAGCGAGATTTATGTAATTGCAAGCAGTCACTTGATGGTGATTACATAAAGTGTTCGAGGGTTAATTTCAAAGGCATACAGGTAATTTTCCCGATTGGATTTGGAATTCATAACAACATTAAAGGAGAGGAGAGGCAATCACGATTGCTATGTCTTTCGCAGGTTATTTAACTGCAATCAAAACATCAGAACTGCCGACAGAATTTATATTATGGAAAAGAAAGCTAATAGCGTGATTCCCCGAAATTTGTTTTGGCTTACCGTAATGTTTGCTACTATCACGAGACACATTCCACAACGCATGCTTACCAAGAGACGAAAGCGCTTTCAATACGACGACACTACCAAAACTCGAAGTTGACTGGAGTTGTTTCATCTAGGCAAAGGAGGAATGCAGACCATCAGGATTTGCGGCTTACTTCTGCCTCATACTTCTTGGTCTGTACTAATCATAGTCTGTCCTTTGTAAAATTACCATAAATGAACAACAGGGAGTGCGGCAAAATTGTTTCGAATTCACCAAGCTTAGTAAACATGGCTACCCTATTTCTAGACACATGATTGGCCAACAACAACAGCATCGTCAATTATAGGTTAGTAGGCCATTTATTTCATACTCCCTACCGAACAGGAAATACGGGGTTGCGAAACGTTCACCGCTCCGATAATAATAAGTATTTATTATCAATAAGAACAGTTTAACCAGACCACTATCAGCTCCCCTACGGCTGGTCAGTGTAATCATACACAGATGTTGTAGGTTAACGCGCGTACACACAAAAACGCACATACATATACATACATGTACAATTGAACTAATCATAAGTTCGCCCGGCCCCTTATATGTATGGCAACTTACGAACCTTACTGTCTCTAAATTTGTCCATGTACTATGTACCACGTTTGTGTGGTTGTTCATATATATATATATATATATATATATATATATATATATATATATATATTACATATATATGTATGTAAGTATGATATATATATATATATATATATATATATATATATATATATATATATATATATATTTATATATATATACTTGTGTGTGTGCGCGCTCGTTAATAGCAGCTGGACAGTTTATCATTTCATTTGCAATTGTTGTAAGCTGGCGGGAAATCCTTTATCTACTGTACGCGGTAAAAGTAGTTATTTATTTATTTTTTTAAGCAGACCGGGGTGTATTTATATAAAATTAGAGAAGATATTCGGGAGTTAACCAATCAAAGTACAGGAACATGGATTAGTGGGAATGACAAGCCAAATGGGGAATGTTAATGATCCGAGCGAGATGGGATTTCTCTCTCTCTCTCTCTCTCTCTCTCTCTCTCTCTCTCTCTCTCTCTCTCGTCCGATCAGTGATCCACGATCGTCTGTAAATTACGGAGATATTTCAGCCTTTGACTTATGCTGTCCTACCTGTCAGTGTTACATGTTTCCACATTTTTTCCCTTTTCAACTCTTCGTGCACCAAAAACACTTCGGAAACAAAGATCGACTTAACAGCTTCAACCTGTTTTCCTTGAATCCTTCAAAAGGTCGTACCTACAGATCCCAAGGACACTAAACCTCTTCCCACCATCATTATTGGATGCGTTTATTCCGGCTGGCCCCTACAAACCAACTACTGCTAATCTTTTCGATCTTGATATTCATTGCTACATCCTCCCGGTTGATTCTAGTGGAAGCATATACTAACAAACTAATATTCATCCACAAATAAAAGTTAACATGACTAATTTTTGTATTTTTCATGTGATTTTGCATGGGAGTATACATTAGCTCCAGTAAAAGAAGCCAGAGTTCCTACTAAAATAAAGAAGAAAAAGTTCTCCATAACTATTATCTTTAGAAATAGTGCAAATTTATGTATAAAACCGATTTTCTCCAAGGATTGGTGAAAGACGAGATTCGACTTGACTTTCAAGGAAGAGGAATCAACATTCTGTAAGGTGATGTACTCGGTCGAATTGGAATATGCAGAATTAAGACGCAGCAATTTCATGGATATTAAGATTTCTCAAAACATTAAAAATAGTGGAGGGTATGGAATATGCTAACTAGAGAAATAAAGGTACTGCTGTTTAGAATCATAGCAAATGAACATGAACGGACACACATACAGGCGCTCATTACACCACAACAGAGAGACGGCGGAGGTTAAACTTTGCGCAACGTAAGTTAGATCTGTGTTAACTCTTCTTCAGTCGTTGGCGAGCTTTAGTGGGAGAGCGACGTGCTTGCTCCGTAGTGCCGCCCCGTGCCACGTGTGGCGCTACTCTCCTTACTTCCCCTCTTGAGCGGAATTCTCGAATACTTTCCTCTTCGTCCCTTAAGGTTCTAAGTCGCATCTTAGTCACTACCTATTGTCAATGTCAACAACAGTGTGTAGTGTTCACGTGATTCGTCCTGCATTTATATATATAAAAAAAATAATCGTATTCTTTCCACTACAGAAAATTTCTTTATAGAAGCACATACCTATGGACGAGTGCTTTATAAATATTCTGTATATAGTTGAATGAAAAAATGTCCTTATTCATTTCTCCTTTAGAGTGAATAACATTTTCATTTCCATAGAGTTAAGGAAACAGTAAAGCTGAAAATAAGTAGATTAAAATATATACATACGCCTAGTCGTCGTTGTAGTGCTAGAATAATTCGTATCTATAAGGAAGTAACAGCTGTGACGAGTGATAACCAATGAATATATGAGTGTACAAAAAGTATATAGTGAATCACAGTAGGATACTTAAAAAAAAAAAAGGCGACCAAAAGGACTTCACAAATTAAAGCGTAAGTACTCATATTATCTTTCATTTCCTTGAGTCTTTCTTCATATAAGCAACTGTAAGCTCCGGATTTCACTTACACACACACACACACACACACACACACACACACACACACACACACACACACATATATATATATATATATATATTATATATATA
>NC_087202.1:71387880-71417880 GCF_015104395.2 Macrobrachium nipponense | reverse complement strand
ATTATCCAAATGCATAAATACTGACGATAATGAGGAAGTAAAATTTAACTAGCTAACCCACGTTTCCATACCGTGAAATTTAATGTAGTTACATCATTACCAGAAATTATTATGGTAATGGCTAAAAGGGTTCATCCGTTCGCGCTCAAATGAAAACGGAAACGACCAATAAAGAAAGAACATTGATAGAATCCCAGTTCCAGCATTTAGCAGAATAATAATAGAAGTGAGGCAAAGGCAATTGCATTACCAAAGCAATGAATACTTTCTTTTTTAAATTAAATATTAAGGGAAGAGAAGTTGTAAAGTAGGAGAGACCAATGTAATCGTGTGTGTGTTACTCTAATAAGTACAGTTAATATATATGTGTATTATATATATATATTATTATATATATATATATATATATATATATATAATATATATATATATATATATATACATAAATTTAAGCATGCATACATGCCTACATATATACACACACACGTACTATATATAATATATATATATATATATATATATATATATATATATATATATATATATATATATATATCTTAGCCCACAGACACATCCTTAAAAAGACTGACATTTAAACTTTGCAAAGGGCTTAATAACACATTTGTCCTAGTTCTTTTGCTTTCTCTTTCCTATCTGTCATCCAATTTAGTTCCTGCAGGCATTTAACTCCCCCAACTATTATTGCCTTTAATTCCAGGTCGCCATACAGATGTCATATAGAGCCTCGCTTTTATGACCAAACGTTTAAACGATGCAAGGGGGGGGGGGGGGGGGGGAAGGGGGGGGGGGGGGGTAATGGTTAGCTTGTTAAGATACTTGATTATGGCCTGTGCTCTTGACGCCACCTAAACTTCATTCTTCCCCTCTTGTGCCTTTCAGAACTACGACTCAACTCTTACAGTCTTTCCCCTACACACTAATATAATTTCCCAACTGCAAGATTCCCAGTACTTACACCAGTAGACCATCTCCAAATTTAGTTGGTAGACGATAAGATGATACTGCAGTGCGCTTTTCATTATTGTGCAATGATTACAGCAATATTCTGCACACACACACACACACACACACACACACACACATATATATATATTAATTATATATATATTATATATATATATATATATATACTATATATAATATATATATATATATATATATATATAAAGGTATAAGCCACGAAGGAAAAATAATAAACGGAGTTTCCTTCGTGGCTTATACCTTTATTTATGGATTTATCACGTTCCAAACTTTCGTGATTCAGTTATACATAATATATATGTATATATATATCCATATATCCACGGTGGAAAGGTAAGTAAAACAAGTACTTTCGTAGTTTATTCTACATTTCCAAGTTCACACTGAATACAAAAGAAGTTGACAGGCCTTTCTATACAAAAACAGAAAGGCCTGTCAATTTCTTTTATATCATGCCTGGAGACATCCATGAACTTATATGAGTGACTATACGTTCCTTCGTGCTACATTGGATATACATACACACACACACACACACACACACACAAATATATATATATATATATATATATATATATATATATATATATATATATATATATATATATATATATATATATATATATATATATATATATATATATTTGTGTGTGTGTGTGTGTGTTTACAGACTCTTAGTTAATCAGCAAGTCTTCAGGGATGAAGCTGCTAGCCTAGGTAGTTTTTCTTGATCCCAGCAGACGCTGAGACCCATTCACAGCTGGGGCAGACTACCCGATAGGTGGCCAAGAGTGATGCACGTACAAAAGGATAAGAATGAGCAACTAAATATACTCAGGAAATATACTTTTTTCGAAGACCAATATAACTTCGGGTCGTACACTCTCCGTGCAAATATTCCTGCATCCTAAAACAATCATTTTTCCGACTGCTTATTCATTTATTTTAATTGTTCATTTTCATCCACTCAAGCTAATAAACGCTGATAAAACAAACTCTGAATTAATGTGTGTGAAGAAGTGCAATGGGGTTAGGAACTTCATGCTCTTGAAGATCATGGAAATTCGAGAGACTAACACCTTTTGTGTCCACCCTTGAAAGGAGAAGAGGTCCACGGCGAAAAATGTGAAGAGACAAATAGAGATACTGTAGATTTTTCTACCATTTACATTATACTCAGTTATCCGCAGTTTCCATACAGTTATGGAGTATAAAAACAGAATCTGATTCGTCAAAAAAAAAAAAAACTTTCATAAAATCCGCTTAATTCTTGAACCTTTATTCATCCTCCCAACCTTTATTCAATCCTTTTTCCATTACATGGCACAGAAATCAGAGAGGAATCCATTTCTGAAATTAGGGACCTTGTGGCCTGACAACTGGTAGTCTCCATTAAAAATGAAGAGGATGGTTTTCTGAACTCTCTTTTCAAGTTCTAAGATTTCTACCGGTACGTAACCCAAATATCGCTCAACTATGATTCTAGAATCTCATATTATGATATATATATATATAATATATATATATATATATATATATATATATATATATATATATATATATATATATATATATATATATATATATATATATATATATAGTGTGACGTTAGTGCCAAGTATCTGGTTGCTACAATTACCAATCATTAATTGTTACCTCACAACAGCCAGACACCTTAACCTTCATCACAGGTAATAAACGACTAAATACTCTGAAGGCAACAGTGATCCCTTAAACAACTTACCAGTATTGCAGAAAATCAGACTAAGTTCATTAAAACAGGTGTGAGGTAATCTTATATGTAATTAAATTAATTAAAGGGCATCACTCCATCAACAACTTTAAAAGTCTAAGTATTTCCCTGATTTCAGAAGTCTAAGTACTTCCCTGGTTCTAACTCACTTCAAGTACATTGAATGAAAAAAGCTCAATTGCCACTCTATGTTTCTACCAAATCACAAATATATGCATGTTTACTGGTGAAAAAGAAAACACTTATAAAAGAATACAAAAATTTATTATCAAACTCAAAATTATAAGTGAAATTCACACTATCAGGGAAATTTCTGTTACTTGAAAACAAAGCAAAGTTTAATAAATTCTTGAACTAATTAAGTAAAATTAAATCATAATTAATTTATCACAAAATTCAAGAAAATTAATTCAATCGAAATTCAAAAGTGTTAGGCAATAATTAAAATTTGGAAATTAATCCACAAGTGCTAAACAACAACAAAACTTGAAAAGAATTCTAAGTAAATGCAAATTAATTCACATGTGTTAAATTCAATTAAATGTGCAACGATTAATTAATGAAAACAACCAAGTTAATTGAATTGTGAATGCAAATGAAAACACAGAAAAAAGGTGCAAAATACCAAAATAGCAAAAAGTATTAATCACACAGAACATAAAATAAAAAACACACACTTCAATGAGAAAATGGATAAATGCACAAAAATCCCTTCAATAAGAAAAATGGATAAATGCACAAAAAATCACTTCAAATGAAACAATCACAAAACAAAAATTTGCAATGTGTAAAAATTTAAAACTGTTTCATGAAACCACTGTAACTATTTGTTGCAACTAATAAATTTTCATAACACTTTACCTTGGTACCTACCAATTGTCTCTTTCTGCTGCAGTTCGTTCAAAAAAAATTCACCAATTCACAATATTTCACAAAAGAAAAGGTGCCGTTACACACTTGTACGTTGTTTCTTCAGATTCCACAAAAAGCACTAAATAATACTAAATAACTAAGAAATCCGAAATCTAAAAGTTACGAGTGACCAATGACTAAGTGTAAAATCTTTACATTACGTTAATATCAAGTATGGCGAGGGTGAGAGAAAGAGAGAGAGAGGAGAGAGATCTCTGTACGTCAGGGATTCAAATTCTATAATGAATGCTCTTTTTTACGGGGATTTTGCACAAAACGTTTTGGGCTTGAGAAAGATGGTGAAATCCTTCTAGAAGCTTCTAATATGACATAACTTTACAGAGAAATCGTGAAATCTTCACGTGGTTTCGGCAAAAACATACACATATGAAACCAATTATGTACGTAGTACGCTCAACAAAGACGTATTGTCAAAACAGAAGTCCCTAATCAAACGTGTTGACAGGTTTTGAAAACAAAATGGAGACTTTGGGGTCTCTTATCTGGAGGCATTGACAAGTTGTGGAAACAATTCCTAGCTTGGAACAGACAAAGTTAATCTCTCTCTTTTCACATTCTACGTTATATTAACTTTTAAATTATGTTACGCGAAATCTGAACATACATTTTTAGACATCCTATAACTCTAAGCTAAATAAGGAAACTGAAAATGCTGCAAAACTCTTTTCTAACATTTCATACAGTCATATAACATTTCATACAGTCAAAGAGAAGATATATGCGTTATAAAAGTAGCAGCATATAAATATGTAATGGTAAAATATGTAAATGTGTATGTATATATATTATAATCATATATATATTATTATATATATTATATATATATATATATATATATATATATATTACACACACATTTGCGTTTGTGAGTACATGTATGCTTATCTTGCGTTTTCACTATTAATTAATCATCAGAGGTTTTTTATATCATGCAAAGACTACGGACGAATTATCTGGGCATTGCTTCCGTTGAACTTTTAATGAGTGTTTCTGATCATTTCTGATTGCTTATTATGGATGCTTTCCATTGCACGTACGTATAAATTTTCAACTGACAAAGTATATTATTTCGTTCTACTATGTAAGAGATATATTAATTCAGTACTTAAATCTAATTCCCGTCAGAAACACTCTCAAGCTACATGGGAGATGGTCGGCTTCAAGCTTCCGTAGATGCGACCTACTCAGAGCAAAAGCTTTTTTCGCCAGTTTCCAGTTTCACCTCAAAACAAGGAACCTTCTCAACGAGATTCACGATTAGCGTCATCTGTCTACGTATTGAGCGATGTTCACTAAGATTATTACACCATGATTTTTAAAATCGTTATTCCCTTTCACAAGATAAACTTGATTTTCAGTTTTTTTTATATAAAGGCCTTCTTATCATAAGATTATTAGTATCTTAAGCCTCGAATTTGCCTAGATCCAACAGGAGCTAATCCCATCAGTTGTTAAATAAAGTAGTTACACTTGTATGTGCTGGGTACAATAAAGTCACAGAAAATATCGGTTTAACATCGTCTTTCTCTCTTCGTAATATCATGAACTGCTCTTGCATAAACTTAAGCGGATCAACATCAAGAACTCTTAACTCTTCATATAAAACTATGAAGATCTGGTGTTTCAAAATTATTCTCGTCCTCAAGTTTCTCGGTGCTTACTTCAAACAGTATGAGGATGAGCGATGTAAATTATGAATGAAAGCTAACTCTGTAAACTTAAAAAATTACTGTTATCAGATGCCTATATCGAATGCGATGAGAAGTTGTATATGAAAATTACTGTATCGTCATGGGTTCGAACCTAGCAAGAAACTAAATTTTTAATGTTTACCGATATACATACACACAAGCACACACACACACACACACACACACACACATATATATATAATAATATATATATATATATATATATATATATATATATATATCTATATATATAAGTATTAGAAATTTAGTTTTTCCAAGAGAGTAAACCATGACGGTAAAAGTTTTCATTTACAACTGCTCAGAAAATACTCATTAGCATGCATCACATTGATAATACTTACTGAGATGTACAAACACACGCACACACACACACACACACATATATAATATATATATATATATATATATATATATATATATATATATATAGATATATAGTTACCCAAGATCCACTGTTGGGGAGGGAGTGTCAAATTTATGAAAATTCATATACATGATATACAAAACCGTTGTTGTCATAGTGGAGCTCTAATACTGCTTGAAAGGGCTTTGCATCAATTCCCTAGTGATTTTTAATTTTTATGTCTATGTGCATATATAAGCATATATATACGTTTACATCATGTGTATATATATGCATACATACATATGCAGATTTTATATATAAGTATAGTCTATTTTATGGCTGCCAATGGTCACGTATCTTGTTCCATGTGACTGGTTGGTTATTTAGAATAATAATAATAATATAATAATAATAATAATAATAATAATAATAATAATCAGCATCAGCACTATTGTTAATATAAAAGGGCAAACTTCCAGGCGTCATGCACATATTATTTACCGCATTCGCTTTAACTCCAGGAGATTTCATTTAATAAACACATATAAGCAAATGACTCTCAAAAATCATGTATATATATATATATATATATATACTATATATATATATATATATATATATATATGTGTGTGTGTGTGTGTGTGTGTGTGTGTATATATATAGTATATATATATATATATATATATATATCATATATATATGTATGTATGTATGTATGTATGTGTACATGCACGAATACACACACCTCCATATTTTAAAAATGACTCCTCAGATCTGACGCTGATCAGGAATGAAATGACCCAAGTTAATCATCCAGATGCAGTCACAGACTATAAAATTCTGCTGATACCATTACTGGTCTGTCCATCAGAGCAATATGTAATTTGCTGGCCGTCTTTGATTCTCTCTTTCTGTTAATGACAAAGCATTTATAGCATGGCCCTTTCATCTGTCGCATTCACTGTTACTGAGCCTATATATTTTATTACGTTTCTCTCTCTCTCTCTCTCTCTCTCTCTACGTGTATATTTTTATCTCTCTCAGTGCTAGTAAACATGATAACAGAAATCAAGTATACTATCTATTTCTCTCTCGCTTTCTCAATGTCAGGCAACAATTAACACTTGGGCTGTTCAGTATTCGATTTAATTAGCTCCATCAGAAGTAAACTCTCTTCTACCAGAGGAACGCCGTCTTATTTTAATCCTTCACATAAATATAAAATTTGGTAGACGAACCTATACTATGAGTTATCCGAACTTCTCTGCGAAGCTGTAAGAAATTCCACTGTGAAAAAGTGGCAATGTTGGTGCTGTTGACAATTATGACTCAAATTCATCATTACCATTTCTTTCTGAACTTGTGAAAAAGCCAAATGGATTCCATTAACATTTTTCCACTCGCCTGATACATTGAGCTAAAGTCCAGCACACCCTTGAGCCATATCTGTCTATAGAAACTGGCATCATGAATGTCAAATAAGGATGATTAATGGAATATCTATATATGTAATAACTGTACTTTTACCGTGTGATTTCCGATATGGATTAGATAACGTCAGCTGCGAAAGTCAGTTTTATAAAAGATACAGGATCAACTAAGAATCAATAAGAGTTTTAGTTTAAATTCATATTTCGGGAGATCTTAGTGGTAGCTTTATGGTCTCGTATACGTATGATCCACATATTGACTTATTCATTTTATCTATTAATGGCAGTGAATATCTAAATCATCAATGATGCGCTCTCTCTCTCTCTCTCTCTCTCTCTCTCTCTCTCTCTCTCTCTCTCTCTCTGTTTTGTGTGTGTGTGTGTGTGTGTGTGTGTGTGTGTGTGTGAATGTCTGCAAACATCCGATAACCCATAAAATCTTTCTCTCACATTTTCCATAACTCCTCAAATCTAATTTGGCCATCAAGCATTTCTTATTTCATTTACAACCAGTGGATGTGAATCCGATCATATTAGCTTTTCAGCATTTTGACTATTGCACTGAGTAATCCTCCTTTTACTAGGATTATTCTAAACTCCTGGAATAGCGTGCACCTAATTCGGTTTCACTAAGCGAAGCTTATCTTAAGCCACAACTGTCTGCATAAACCGCCTTAGTGGCAGCCAGTGAGCATACAAACACTAATAGAGATTACAAAAAATATGTTTTCTTGCTGTGCTTTTAAAAGCTATCCGATACCGCCAACTAAGAAACTTTCTACAGCTAATACAGTTACAAACTAATTTATATTATTTTTGAAGTACGTCAATATATATATCAGGAGTTTACTAAAAAAAACTTTCTTCAGGTAAATGCAGTTAAAAAGTAACTGATATTATTTTTGAAATAGGTCAATATATCAGATGTTTACCAAGAAACTTTCTTCGGGTAATGTAGTTAAAAACTGACAGATATTATTTTTGCAATAAGTCAATATAGCAGAAGTTTACCAACAAACTTTCTTCAGCTAATGCAGTTAATAACTGACAGATCTTAGTTTTGAAATAGGTCAATACATCAGAAGTTTACTAACAAACTTTTTTTGCTGCAAATACAGTTCAAAATTGACAGATATTATTTTTGAAATAGGTCAATACATCAGATGTTTACTAAGAAATTCTCTTCGGCTAATGCAGTTAAAAACTGACAGATATTATTTTTGAAATAAGTCAATATATCAGAAGTTTACTAATAAACTTTCTTTAGCTAATGCAGTTAAAAACTGACAGATATTATTTTTGAAATAGGTCAATATATCAACATTGGTCTAAAATACGAATGATCTACAATATTTAACTTTAGGAGCAGCTCAGCTTTAACAGATGCTTTTAGTAAAATGACCTGGTTGCTGAAAAACATTAAATTTCATCAGCTCTCGACATCTTTTCTTGCGCTTTGCGTCAGTTGCTGAAACCGTTTTTGGCATTCCATTAATTACACCATCACATGGATTCAAAACTGTATATATCCGCGGGATGAAGTCGACGATGGAATATATTTTCCCCCATACATTTTGCATGCCATATTTTGAACATTTTACTCATGGATTACTATTTTGTAGCCATGGCATGAGATTTCAGTTACAATAATATTCAAATATCTCATGACTTGTGGTAAGTCACCGATACTGCTAGAGTCTATGTTTTGACAAATATTCTAAAGCTAAACACATCAAAAAATATATTTAACTCGGATAACTAAAACAAGCGCTTCCACTGTACATAATTTTCTTCTTTGTGAAAGATGACAGCAGAACCAGCTATATAATACGTTTAATAACCTTCGAAAATACATTTCCTTGATTTGCATTTCACTTGATTATTTGGCTGTTTAATGTAACATGAATGATATTTAATGAACAATCTAGAGATTCTCAACTTTGATATAATTTTCAAAAGTATTTAAGACTGAAATAAAAGCTCCGCAGTTCGAAAATTTGTAGACTTAAAGCTGCCTGACTGAAAAAAAAGTAATGGTTTACTTTCATTTCACGTTTAATTAACAGGTAACTTCCCGCTTTTCGCTCAATTACTCTCTCTCTCTCAACAGCAGCTAACCTTTAGTAACCAGTTTCATCCCTTCCTCCTTCTCCCTCTCCCTTCCTAATCCTACCGATCTTTATCACCTCCTTCTCCTCTTCCTCTCTCTATACGCCATTTGCATACTCACGTGCTCGCAAATAACCATATCGGGTTGGCATGAAATCAATAAGATTTCAAATAAAGAAAAGAAAGAAAGAAAAAAACCGGAAACCGCATGTTCATTATCATGGAGTTCTAATTTACAAAAGTGAGTTGTATATAAAAAAATATTTTTTATTATAAATTATTATTAATATACAATAAGCACATATTTGTTAATCAACTTACTGATCACCAACACCCAAACTGGATCACCGCTATAAAATAATTTTCCTCTCGGAAAAAAAGGGGGGCGGGGGGCGGGGAAAGGGAAATATTACTAAAACTAAGCATTAGTAGATTTCTTAGAGATAACTGTCAGTGTGGGTTTACAATAAGTGTATAAAGTCTGTGTCGCCCTCTGCGTGACAAAAAGCCTAAAAATGATTTTAACGCTAATTATCCGTTAAAGGTATATTCAAATGTACTGTTACGAACTGAAATGGAAATCTGAATCCCATGTCACCGACAGCTTAAAATAAATAGACATTTTTCATGATCACCTGGAAGTTCACAGCAGATCATCTTATAATTAGAAAGGGAAAGGTCGAGAGCTGTTCGTTATTTCTTTCTTAATTGGCATCATTACAGAGAATCACGTTGGTGTATATTACTTTTTCTATTGAAGTATCATAAGCGTAGAGGTGGCAGGCTGATTTTTCCTTCTGACAAATAGACAGACAGTTTCAAGCAAAAGGTAAATTTGAAATTCAGGTAATAAAATAAAATCAAAAAGGGTTATAACATACCCTGGCACATATTCAGATATTGACAAACACAACACAGATATATATATTATATTATATATATATATATATATATTATATATATATATATATATATATATATGCTTAAAAATCACAGTAGATGCACGTGATTTCATTATATAAGCGAATACCATAGGAAAACGACAGGCAGAAAGTCAATACCAACCGCATTCGCCTTCATTCAGTCATAGTCGAAGCACAAATGAAATACAGTTGGAAAGAAAGTTACAGGATAAACATAAAGATCAAGAATGCTACATGGCTAATTGTCAAAAGAGTAAAATTCAAAGAGATCATCTAGGATAATCCGAGATCACGTAGTCACAAACTAAAACCAAAGATTTAACCATAAGAGATACGGAAGTTTATACATACGAAGTCCCAAAAACATGTATAAAACTGAATATATTAATTTTGTTGCTTATATTTATCTATAACTTATTTTAATTATGAAGGCATCGAGTTTAAACAAACCAAGACTTAAATTTAGAACACTTCCATTATTTCACCTGATGAAATAAGATTCAATGATGCTCCTTTTAACCGTGTCGCTACACGTGACTAAGGTTCTTGCTTCACTCCAGTTAATAGGATGATCTAAATCTTTCATATGTGCGAATAATGCATTCAAGATTTGGCCAGTTCTCTCAGAATATTGGTGTTGTTTGTTTGTATGGTGCTTTTACGTTGCATGGAACCAGTAGTTATTCAGCAACGGGACCAACGTCTTTACCTGACTTCCGAACCACGTCGAGAGTGAACTTCTGTCACCAGAAATACACTTCTCTTGCTCCTCAATGGAATGGCCGAGAATCGAAACCACGACCACCGAGGTGGGACGCCAACACCATACCAACCACGCCACCGAGGCGCTTGAATATTGGTGTTGTTTGATTCATTGTAAGAGTGATTTTCCAGATCGACTTTTATATACTATTTTATCACACTTTTTACAAAGAATTTCATTTATGCAGCCATAAACATCTTAAGGAGAATTTTTCATTACTAAACCCTTGACATTCATACATTACTGAAAACAACATTTATGTTGAAAAGCTTCAAAATTCTAGGAATTTCTAGAAAAAAACTTTCATCATAGGATAATTTTTGTTATGCTTACTAAATTCAAGTTTGTCATTAGTTAAATAAAACGTTTTGCTATCTGTTTTCCATGCGACTCTACAAAAGTCCTTGAGTATTTAAGTTTCAAGGCAATACCATAGATAGTTTTAATCTCAGCATCAATAAACTGTGGGCTGCAGACACGCAAAGCCCCAGAAAAGCAGAGAATTTAATATTTTGACGGTGACTGGAATAATAATGAACAAAAGAGACAATGCTAGTTGATTTTCGAAAGACTGAAAAAGGGAAATTTCTATCATTTCATTTGTGCCTCGACAATGCCTGAATAAAGGCGAAAACGCTTGGCATTGGCTTTCTGCCTATCATTTTCCTGTGATATCCGCTTTTACACACACACACATATGTATGTATGTACGTGTATATATATATATATATATATATATATATATATATATATATATATATATATATATATATATATATATATATATATATAATATATATATATATATCTGCAGTGTTAACACTTACAATGCCCTCATGACTTCTCGATATACTTTTTGTATGCGCTTATCAGTATAATCATTGAACCCAGAAAAAAAAAATGCCCTGTTCTTTGGTTGCAGGATTTGAACCCCGCCCCCTCCCCAAACCCCACCGTAAAAAGGGAGTGAGTGTGTGTGTGTGTGTGTAAGAGAGAGAGAGTCTCCAACACAAACGCGCCCAGACACTATGCTACCAAACATCCCGAACTGACTTAAACCTGAAAAGTTACCGTACAAAAGTAGCGCTTTATTCTGGTCGGTTGTCTATCCAGGATTTCTACGAAAGGCAAAGAGATTTTATTGGCCGCCTAAAATCACGCGCTGCAAGTTAATGGATTTCTCAGGTTGGGGCGTGAGATAAGCCGCTCATTTTATCTACGCGGCTGATCGTTCGCCTGTACTTGTTTTTATTTTGCACTTGTCGTTAGTGTGTCGTTTACAAACATATCTTAAGGCAACTAATGAAAGCAACATGAATTTTTTAAATTTATATAAGAAAAACTATTAATGGCAATGAATAGAAAAATGGTCTTTATCCTCCATATTTATTTTTGGACAGAAATTTAATCAGTCAGGAACTATTACAGAAACTATGGACGACTGCAATGTCATACAAGTTGGCACCAACATATATCAAATAAAATAAAGTATGAAAAAATGACCTTTAATGAATCCTTCCACTGAGAATGATATTTTTTCCTTAAATTCATTTGGTACTCACTCAGTGGGTAGTTGTCTATTTCTTTGCTGTTCTCCTTTCTTCTCTACACGTAAAAACTACGTAGAATTCAATTAATATTCAGTTGTTTATTAGTTATAATACGAAACGCACTAACAGGATGCAGGAAGTGTAAAAGGTATTAAGCTTAATCACGTTTCTTGAAGACCATTTACTATGGGATTCAGAGCCGAAGAAACATTTTGTATTTTCTTATTATTATTTTTTATTTTGGCAGCACCTTTTTTATCAAAGCGTCGGATAAAGGTGAAATCTGGCAGGTGTATATTCTATAACCCTACCTAATTTTTGCAGCTATTATTTAGTACCGAAGTTCGATAGTGCTGATATTTATAGAGTAAAATGAAGCAGACGATACCGGACCCGAGAAAATCACAGAAAAGGATTTAAAAACCATTGGTGACGTAAACATAATATGACGTCGTGAGCCTCCGCCCATCCACCAGGTTGGCAGTACGTCACTAGCGCAGTCTAGGCTTCAACAAATTCGATATTGGCCAACAGGATATGGAATTGTCCCCGTTGTTGCAAGACTGCGTATGTGCTAAACTTGCCACTTTGTACACAAGCGAGAAGACCCGTGACAATATTTACTATATCTTGCATAAGTAATTACTTCTATAATAGGTAATAGACTGAGCTATAGACTGGTTCATTATGTGGATGGATTACATACACTGAATTATTTGTAAAGTGAAAACAATGCAAATAACAAGAAAATGTAAGAATTCCAAGCTAGTAACTTAGTCCCCAACAAGGTCTGCTCACTTCCCCCCAAATCCCATTGTAGGCGGAGCTTTGTCTACCTCCTTATTGCGTCAGCAGGTGAATTGCCGTGATGAGCAGGTACCTCTGAGACACGTCATCGTCTGCGTAGTTACCCAGGTGGGAGGCGACCTTGGGTACACCTTGTCACTATTGATCTCTCTTGGCTTTGGTCCTGACAACTGCTATGGAAGTTGAGATGAAACCTCCACTAAATAATAATAATAATAATAATAATAATAATAATAATAATAATAATAATAATAATAATAATAATAATAATACTGAATCATGCCTCTTTTTGTAGAAGTTCTGTGCAAGTGCCGGACATTCGCTTGCTATGTGGTTTATGGTTTCATTTTTCGTATTGCACTTCCTACATATGGGAGAGATGTTATTTCCGTCTATCGTCCTTTGAACATATCTGGTTCTTAATTCTGCCATCCTTTTTAACAGCATTTGCCTAAAAGAGGGTCTTCGACCAAATAAGAATAATAATAAAATAATAATAATAATAATAATAATAATATAATAATAATAATAATAATAATAACACCTATTGGTAGGCCTATCACCTGCCTACCAATAATGTGGAAGTTACTAACAGGTATCATCAGTGAAAGGCTATACAACCTACCTAGAGGAGCAAAAAACCACCATCCCTACCAACGAAAGGCTGCAGAAGGAAGTGTAGGGGCACAAAAGACCAGCTCCTGATAGACAAAATGGTAATGAAGGAACAGTAGGAGAAGGAAAAAACCAACCTAAGCATGGCATGGATAGACTATAAGAAAAGCCTTCGACATGATACCACACACATGGCTAATAGAATGCCTGAAAATATATGGGGCAGAGGAAAACACCATCAGCTTCCTCAAAAATACAATGCAACTGGAATACAATACTTACAAGCTCTGGAATAAGACTAGCAGAGGTTAATATCAGGAGAGGGATCTTCCAGGGCGACTCACTGTCCCCACTACTCTTCGTAGTAGCCATGATTCCCATGACAAAAAGTACTACAGAAGATGGATGCCGGGTACCAACTCAAGAAAAGAGGCAACAAAATCAACCATCTTGATGTTCATGGACGACATCAAGCTGTATGGTAAGAGCATCAAGGAAATAGATACCCTAATCCAGACTGTAAGGATTGTATCTGGGGACATCAGAATGGAGTTTGGAATAGAAAATGCGCCTTAGTCAACATACAAAAAGGCAAAGTAACGAGAACTGAAGGGATAAAGCTACCAGATGGGAGCAACATCAAAACACATAGATAGACAGGATACAAATACCTGGGAATAATGGAAGGAGGAGGGATATAAAACACCAAGAGATGAAGGACACGATCAGGAAAGAATATATGCAGAGACTCAAGGCGATACTCAAAGTCAAAACTCAACGGCGGAAATATGATAAAAGCCATAAACACATGGGCAGTGCCAGTAATCAGATACAGCGCAGGAATAGTGGAATGGACGAAGGCAGAACTCCGCAGCATAGATCAGAAACCAGGAAACAAATGACAATACACAAAGCACTACAACCCAAGAGCAAATACGGAACAGACTATACAGGAACACGAAAGGAAGGAGGGAGAGGACTACTAAGTATAGAGGACTGCGTCAACATTGAAACCAGAGCACTGGGGCAATATCTGAAAACAGTAAGACGAGATGGCTAAAGAGTGCATGGGAAGAAGGACTAATAAAGTAGACCGAAGACCCAGAAATATACAGAGACAGGAGAAAGACAGAAAGAACACAGGACTGGCACAACAAACCAATGCACGGACAATACATGAGACAGACTAAAGAACTAGCCAGCGATGACAATTGGCAATGGCTACAGAGGGGAGAGCTAAAGAAGGAAACTGAAGGAATGATAACAGCGGCACAAGATCAGGCCCTAAGAACCAGATATGTTCAAAGTACGATAGACGGAAATAACATCTCTCCCATATGTAGGAAGTGCAATACGAAAAAAAATGAAACCATAAACCACATAGCAAGTGAATGCCCGGCACTTGCACAGAACCAGTACAAAAAGAGGCATGATTCAGTGGCAAAAAGCCCTCCACTGGAGCCTGTGCAAGAAACATCAGCTACCTTGCAGTAATAAGTGGTACGAGCACCAACCTGAGAGGGAGTGATAGAAAACGATCAGGCAAAGATCCTCTGGGACTATGTATCAGAACGGATAGGGTGATACGTTGCAAATAGACCAGACGTGACGTTGACTGACAAAGTCAAGAAGAAACGTATCACTCATTGATGTCGCAATACCATGGGACACCAGAGTTGAAGAGAAAGAGAGGGAAAAAAAAAAAAATTGATAAGTATCAAGATCTGAAAATAGAAATAAGAAGGATATGGATAATGCCAGTGGAAATCGTACCCATAATCATAGGAGCACTAGGCACGAGTCCCAAGATCCCTGAAAGGAATCTAGAAAAAACTAGAGGCTGAAGTAGCTCCAGATCTCATGCAGAAGAGTGTGTATCCTAGAAACGGCACACATAGTAAGAAAAGTGATGGACTCCTAAGGAGGCAGGATGCAACCCGGAAAACCAACCCCACACTATAAATACCACCCAGTCGAATTGGAGGACTGTGATAGAGCAAAAAAAAAAAAAAATAAATAAAAAATAATAATAATAATAATAATAATAATAATAATAAAATTATTGAGAATAATAATGCAATCAACAGGACAATGAAAAATCCTGCTCACCATCATTGATATCGCTGAAGCCTAGGATGGGTACTAATATCAGTTAGTGAACATGTCATCGGCAAGTGTGCAGACCCACAGTGAAGAGACGTTTTCCCCATATACAAACTTCTCTTCACTGTGGGTGGAGCCTCATGTCATCATAGGTTAACGTCACTATGTATTGTGTTCAAAACCCTTACCAGCGATTTTGATGGCTCTGGCATAGGAAACTAACTTTTACTCTGATAATATAATTACCAGAACTACTGAACTTGTGTACTAAATAATACTTGTAAAATTGAGGTAGAGTTTTAAAATATACACTTCCCAACTTTCACCTTTGTCCGATGCTTTGACAAAAAGGTGTTGCCGAAAAACCGTGTTTCATAGGCTCTGAATCCCTTAGAAGTAAAACTCAAACCATTTTTGCATTATCAGCAAGCAATGCAATACAGTCAACACCAAACCCTGAGGCACTCAATTACTGACGTTATGCCAAACACAGGATATCCTTTTCATGATGAATTTAATTAATTTCCCTTACCAATGGATGGTTGTCCAAAAAATATGTAACAATGATTAGTGATTTATTCATATTTTAATTCGCGAATTGCGAATGACACTTATTGCGGAATAACGTTCGCAACATTGCCTCTTCATACACTTAAACAAAAGGATCATCAGCGATGCAACTGACCCCTTGCACAAACCTATCTTTACCTCTGGAATGTACTTACTCGCCTGCCAGATACCGAGGCCCTTTTCATTACGCTGGGTCTTCTACGTATACTTTGAATGGTATATAATTCCCACCAACCTGTCATTCTGTACACTTTCCACATGACAGGATAACCTCTAAGCACTTTATTCATCTTGTCACCTATGCTAATTCTTACACTTCCTCTCACCAAATTACTCGTCCTTTCATTCTCCTTATGGTACACACACACACACACACGCGCACACACATATGTATATATATATATATATATATATATATATATATATATATATATATATATATATATATATATATATGTGTGTGTGTGTATATATATATATACAACTTGAAAAATTCATCTCCTCAGTTTCACATCATTAGCTTTCATTTGTATTTAACACCCACGTGTAACTACATAAAAGAGTTGTCTCAACAATCCCTTCAAACATTCCAGACTTGGCTTCCATGAACACTCCAAGCTTCCTTCCAGTATTCTGTACATATTCTGCTATATTCCTTGCTTTACCTACTAAGCAGCTGACTTTTTCTCTTATCCTAACATCTCATAGAATTAACTCATAAAAACTTATACGTGTAAAGTTTCTCCATTCTTCCCCCATTCAAATAAACATGCACTGCCTCATCATCTTGATTTTCATTCAGTCTTATCCTCACCATACTGAAGTTTATTCTGAACTTTCATTTGTTTCTTTGGGGTTTCCTCATTATCCACAATCAGTGTTATATCATCTGTAAACCTAAGCAGTTTGAAACTCTTACCATACATTCAGCCTTTCATCTATGTTTACTGACATTTCTCAGAAATCTGTAATTCACCTATAAAGATATTAAACAGGCCTCGGAGACTTAAACACACCACTATCTCAGTACTAACTTCCTACTAAACCAGTCGCTCCAACTTTTAATATCTAACACATGCTTTATTTCCATCATACAGCGTCCTATTGCTCTAAACTAATTATTTTCTATACTATATAACTTCACTACCCTCCGCAGCGCCTCTATCAATTCTGTCAAAGGTTTTTTTACGACCCTGTATGCCAAGGACAGCTTTAGTATTAAACTATTCACATAACTGTTTTATTTTAACCACTTTGTCTACATGCCATCTTCCTCGTTCGCAACCTCAATGTTCCTTTTCTATCAATTTGCATTTCATCTGTCTTACTCTCTTCCTCAAATTCTACCATATTTCTTTCCTACAATGTTAAGCAATGTCACGACCCTATAGTTCCTACAATATCTGCTGTCACCTTTACTCTTGAATGAAGGATTAATTATTCTTTACGTCACTGTTTTGGAATCTTTCTCAACCAGATATTGCCCATCCCAGGACGTCTCGTAAATATTTTACAGTAAATGCACTCAGAATTTGTTACTGGTTTGAATTTGGAATGATTCACTTTCAACTTCCCTGGAGGATACAGAAAATTTGTTAGTGGTGCAATGACGGCACTAAAACCGTACGGAGATTATTTATGGTAAAAAATCTTCAGTCTTTTCTCGTTCGTGTTTCTCAATGAGATAAACTGACGGAGGACATAAAATGAAGTTGCCAATATAATCATATTCCCATTGAAGTTGGGGTTTATTTGAAACATTTTCGAATGCCGTCCACTAAAAGAAATGTGCCTGAGATCATAAGCATTGCCTCTAACACTTAAATGACAAAGTTTGCAGCAATATAAAGTTTTATGGTGACCAGGTTGAAGGCAGCACTAGAGCGTTTGTGAACACGTCTGAATTCATATCCGTTGTATAAGTTGTCCTTGACGTTACTAATGTCGTTAGGTCTAAAAAGGCATCATTAGTACTGACTTCTTTTCGTGTTGCCATACTGTCTAACAGGAAGCCTTTGTTGTTTGTGAAGAGGACGCCAGTTGGGGTCTTACAACAAATATCTGTAGCACCATATTTCAACTTAGATATAAAAGAAGCTATATGATTCTATATTACTTCATTCCTCCTTAATATATGAAGACTGATGTTTGCCCACCAAAATGCAAATTGCATACGATCTTTTGTGTAAACATAAATGTTTGTGATGGATACGTTGCCCGATTGATCGTGATCTAGCAAGTGATCACAAATATTTTACATCGTAATACCAGTTCACTCACCCCACATTTCAACGTGTAAAGTGATCCAATTTTATCGAGAGTATCTCATTCCAGATTTCTGCGAAATCCAAACTGATTTATTGATAGGTAAAGTGCACGCGCTGGAAGTAAATGGACCCAGTATGTTCAAAAGTAAAAGGAGCCAAGTGTTTTATCTGCTTTGTTATTTTTCTTTTGTTTTGGCCCCATCTTCTACAACATTTTGGTCAGGTTAGGATAATTCTTGAAATATACTCCGTAAAATTAATATCTCCGTCTTGATGGCCTGGTCACATTTCATGCATATTCCTTAAACTGCGCCATCGATATCTGAGTTTTTTTTTTATTTTAACTGATACTCCAAAAATACGAAAACACTGAATTTGCTAGAAGAGAGCTTTCAAATTTGCTCTTAATAGAGTGATAAGAAATATAACTAAATGTCGATGAAGAAAACGTACTGATAAACTTATCGTAATAGGAGCAAGAGCAAAGGTGACTATCATCAGAAAAAACAGATACCGTATTTACCATTCACTTAACACTAAATAAAGAAGAAGCTGAAGTGCCATATTCACGGGGCCACCGAGGGCATCTAAAACTCGCAGCCGAGAATGTGACATTTTTCAACAGCCAAAGTCATTCGAGTGTGAATATTCCTAGGTGAGATGGCGCCGATTATGACTGAGAAGACTCGAAATCGGGAATAAAGTGAAAGAAAAATGAGGCGGCGGGGCCGGGGGCGGGGTGGAGGTTGAGGCGTGTGTGCATGTGTGGTGGTGGTGGTGGGGGGGGGGGGCGTTGGGAGAGGGAGGAACCATCAGTCACCGGCCAAGAGAATTACGGGTGAAATGAATTTTAAAGACGAACAGCCGTCTCATCAATTTCCCTCTTCGTTATATGGATGCAGCTTGGACAGTTAAATTGCTAAATACAACAGTCTTCTTGATTTATGTCCTCTATACATTTACCCCTTACACTTCCCTGAGGCCATCATGCGCTTTGCTATGGAGTTTGTGTTTTAGAATAAATCAATCAACTGTAAAAAATAACAAAAATAAAAAAATAGAACAAGTCTGTCTAAAAACGCCAAAACTTTCCAACACGATACAAAATTAGGAGAGAGAGAGAGAGAGAGAGAGAGAGAGAGAGAGAGAGAGAGAGAGAGAGAGAGAGAGAGAGTTATATACCTATGATAATAATAGTAATAGTATTTATTCTAATCTATGGAAAACTTTTGCCATACTTTTATTATATAAAAATAAGTTACTGCCTTTCTATATTGTCTTGATTTTTTTATACTATTGAGAGCCTCAGTATAATTTGCCATCTATACAATTACTTATAAAAGAAATTATATATATATTATTGTTTTTACAGTTCAACATAGTCGTATATTATTTTTTCTCTCTATGGAAACTGTAATGTGTGGGAGACAACCAATCAAGTGATTAACGATAACCGTAAAAAATGAGTAATTTTGGAATGAAAAACAAGGAGAATAGTATACCGGGCAAAATAACAAAACTTCCTCAAAGTCGTTACATGTCCAGAAGAATTAAAAGAGGGATGTGATCTCCCTTGTGACAATGAGTGCCAGGCACAGAACATCACACTGATCAAAGACAAGTATTCCCGAGGGAATAAAATTCAGTTGGCTAATCCCTGATACACGCTAAGGACAAAAGGGAAACATCACGATGAGAAAATAAGAGACACTTGAAAATATACCTAAGTACAATACATGATAATAAAAGTTTAATAACAGAAACATTCACGTCGATAGCACCGTTTATTAATAAAATTGCAAAGGAAGTGACAAGGGAAACAATATGGCTTTCAGGCTAATATAATTGAAATAGCATTACCCAACTTTTTACAACATTACAACGATATTATAAAGATAACTAATTATTGCATAAAAGAAGTAATAGAATATTTTTTTAGGCACATCTGTTAACCTCATTAACAATACAAAAGAATTCGAAGAGTTGCGCTACAGTCCCTCCAAAAATTTCATCACGAGATCCAGCTTTATGTCAGACGTTGCAAAAATTTAGGCATATCCTGTTTGAAATCCACCTGACTACCAACCCAGCAATCGAACTGCAAAAAAAAAAAAAAAACAAAAAAAAAAAAAAAAAAAAAAAAAAAAACCGTCCGAAGTACGGAAAGGATCGTTGTTCCGCAAAAAAATACGAAAAAAGTCATGTACTACGTAAAATAAAAGCAAGAAAAATGTTTATGATATACATACATTCATACATACAGAATTATTCTCCGTCGATTTAAGAGTAGGGGAAAAAATTGAAGCATTTTATATGCTGAATATATTGGCTTTGCACGAGATGACAGCTGGTACTATCCTCCACACATAAACTATCAAAAAAAGCTTCTGATATTTTACTTTTAAAATATCCGGGGTTGGTTACCATCTGTAGCCAATATATTGCCCAAGCATATTTTCACATACATTCATATGCGCATTTTTTAACCAAAAACAATTTATGCAGGCTAGGTAAGACGATATATTTTTGCTCAAATAATATTGGTACCTTTGACAATATAACTGGAAACAATATTTCCCTTGTTATATCTTCCAGTCTAGACGTGGAATTTGTCTGCGTTAGGTCCAGAGAAAAAAAAAAATTAAGGATGCGCATTGCCTTGCAAGTAATAAAACTGTATTTTCTCCCCCTGTTGCTGTTACCTGAGAGCTATCTTTGTGAGTAGTACGTTCGAAGAATCGGAAAATGCAAATCATTTTCACCAAATTTTTTCCGATACAGAGACGCCACAGAGTAATATAAACTTTTTCTGTCCGTTTGTAATCTACGTAATTTGAGATTTTATGTCACATGCGCCGCTATTAGAAACCTTTTTTTTTTTTTTTAAGTCTCCACAGCTATGACAGAATGAAGTTTATTAGGCACTGAATATCACAATATTAAATCATCTGGGACACTCATTACAAAACCAAAATAATAATCCGACAATCAATTCACCCACTCCTGCCAAACACGCTCTCTCTCTCTCTCTCTCTCTCTCCATAGCAACTAACCTTTAATGTCTCATTCATTCACTCCCTCTCGACGTTGCCTAAGCTTTAATCAACGATTAACACTCTCATTCAGTCTCTGTTATGCAAGTTTATAAAAAAAATATCAATCAAGTCTCCGACAATGAAATTTAATACTGTATTTCAGAGAACTCCCTTAGGGAGGAATGACTATTTGGAAACATATGAAAGCCGATTATGAAAATAAAATCTTTAAAGCAATTAGGAAATCAGAAGCATTCTATAATGGCATGTACCTGCTCTAGTCTTGAAATTGACATTAAAATGTCAGACAAATTTGAGTAAATGCTTTAACTAATATATATAAGGAAAAAATTTTACTATCCACTGCATATGACAAAAAGGATAAATAAAAAACCGACGAAGGTAACTGACAAATGATTTTGTGCGAAAGTGTAAGTCAATTTCAATATACTGTAATTTTGCATTCGTATTCGATATTAGCGGCCCAGGGCACTGCAGTACTACTATATCCAGTCCAAGGCCTGAAGACCTTGATCCAGTCCGAATGAAAAGTCTGCAATAGGTGAAACAAGAGAGGTCTAAGAGTGTGAGCAAAAACTTAGCAAGAGTCTTGAATCGTCAATGGTGGTTAGGGCGGTGGGTTGTGATTTCTGCGCACACAGAGGATTTAGTAATTGGGATGAATCATACAGATTTTCTTAAAATGGTCGAATCCCTGTTTAACTTTTCAGCTCAGTCAAATATAATAAGTCGCGATAAATGTATTGTCCGTATGCTTAAACCACGGTAAACTGCCACTGACAATATCGCACGCGTATATAAAGCTGAACTGACCAAGGCGTTACTGTCTTATATATAACCTATACATTAAGCTGGTGATGAAGAAAAAGAAAAAAAAATAGAAAGCAGGGAAATATAAGAAACATAGGAGGGGAGAGTGAGATTTCTTCTTTAAAAAGATGCATTAAGCGTAGTTTGCCGTGAATTTTGAATGGACAAGCCTGAGAACTGCTTGTTAGTTGCTTCGGAATTGGCATAATTTCAGAATATCGCAAATGCGTGCAAATTGTAAGATGTACGCTAACCGCACATGCTGAAACCACATTCTTACTCTTTTTACCATTTTGGATAGCCATTTGCATTGTTATTTTTAAATTATCAACAATGACGTATAAAACATTTTGCAGTAGTAAAAAGACCTACACACACTCACACACACTCTCGCATATACATACATGCATATGTATATATGTGTGTGTGTATGTGTAATTGTAATAGCTATCAATGCTATCTTAACTTCTCGGATTTTTCACACTTTTTTGTACAAGCGTGTCACTAAAAAGCCTTCGATTCAAATGCAAGAAATGTGAAGTAATTTTGATGTCCGGCAGCGGGATTCGAACACGTATCTAGAGTATCATGAACGAGATAATCTGCAAAAAAGTGTGACTATGTACAATTTTTGTAGGTCCACCTCCATGCATGCATCTTTATATATATATATATATATATATATATATATATATATATATATATATATGTATATATATATATATATATATATATATGTTATATCTATATAATATATATATATATATATGTATGTATGTATTATATATAATATATATATATATTATATATATATATATGTATGTATATACATACATACTCACACACACATATATTATACATAAAAACATTATGTGTAATATAAAATATATATATATTATATATAGATATATATATATATATATATATATATACACACACATAAGTGTATGTATATGTATATGTGTGGAGTAGGGAGTATGTATGTATATGTATATATATATATATATATATATATATATATATATATATATATATATATATATATATTTAAAGATGCATGCATGGAGGCGGACCTACAAAAATTGTACATAATCACACTTTTTTGCAGATTATCTCGTTCATGATACTCTGGATACGTGTTCGAATCCTGCTGCCGGACATCAAAATTACTTCACATTTCTTGCATTTGAATCGATGGCTTTTTAGTGACTGTGAAAAAAAAGGGCGGGTTATGACGGAACGTGGAAAGGAAACAAAAAGCAAAAAATTAAAATAAAATGAAAGACAAAAATGAAAGACTATGGGTGAGAACAGAACATTGAAATAAAACGAAAGAGCATGACGTAGAAATATAACAAAAAAACATTAATGCTTTCAAAATGTGAGAGTAAAGGCAAAGATTGTCGGTGAGAAAGAGAGAGCTATGAAAAGAAATGAAAAAAGAAACCGCAAATAGTGATTAAAAGGTAAAACAAAGAAGACGGGAAAAAACTGCGATCACCAGAAGAGAATACGTATAAAACTCTGTAAGTCTACCTCATCGTCCTTCTCCTATTCATTAATCAAATATAACCTGTAGGAAAAGATTAAATAATGAATGAAGCAGTCTTCGTTTATTCAGTCATATTCTCTTGATGGGCGCTTTTCTTGTCTACTACTTATTACCGTTACAATTCATACCACGCTCGAAAAGAATAGAACCGGCATTTGCGGAGAAACAGCAAATCATTTCGATTTGGAGAAAGAAAACTCTCTCTCTCTCTCTCTCTCTCTCTCTCTCTCTCTCTCTCTCTATCTATATATATATATATATATATATATATATATATATATATATATATATCATCATATATATAATAATATATATATGTATATATATCCATAATATATATATATATATATATATATATATATATATATATATATATATATATATATATATAAAGACAGCTAGACTTAAATCAACCAAGAGAGCCAGCAAGTTTTAGAAGTGGGTATTCAACAAATGACCATGTAATTAACCAGCTAAAGGAAAAATCAACAGAGTATGACAAACCACTATGTATGGCATTTGTAGACTATGAGAAAGCTTTTGATTATGTCAAAACTTCAGCACTAATGAAAGCCCTTCAAAAGCAAGGAATAGATGAATCTTATGTTAGAATACTTGAAGATATCTATAAGGGAAGTACAGCAATCCTAAAACTACATAAAAGACAACGAGAAATTTCCGATTGAGAAAAGAGTTAGACAGGGAGAGACCATCTCTCCTAAATTATTCACAGAGTGCCTAGAAGAAGTTTTTAAGAATTTAGATTGGGATAATTTGGGAATTAACATTAATGGGGAATACCTTAACGACTTAAGAGTTCTACTCAGTGAATCAACCAGGGGAGGAATTACAAAAGATGATAGAAGACTTGAATAAAATGAATATGAGTAAAACTAAGATAATGGTCAATGAAAATGCAGAGACAACAAATAAGGGTTATGGACGAAGATCCAGAGATTGTTAATCAATATACGTATTTAGGATAGACAGTGTTTCCCCAGGGCATGAGACCGAGATTAAAAGAAGAATAAGTATGGAGTGGAGAGCATTTGGTAAACAAAATGAGATTATGAAAAGTTAAATGCCACTTTCTCTAAAAAGAAAAGTATATAATCAAAAGGTCCTACCAGTATTAACTTACGCATCAGAAACTCGTAAGGCTCCAAGTTTCTGATCCGTAAGTTGATACTGGTAGGGCCTTCTGATTATATACTTTTCTTTTTAGAGAAAGTGGCATTTTACTTTTCATAATCTCATTTTGTTTACCAAAAGCTCTCCACTCCATACTTATTTTTCTTTTAATTTCGATCTCATGCCCTTGGGAAACACTGCCTTAGAACATAAGTTAGTTAGAACTCAAGGAGCTATGGAAAGAATAATGATGGGAATAACCCTAAGACACAGAAAAAGACCAATATGGATACGAGAGGAAACTAAAGTAGAGGATACTCCAACATGTAAGAAAAAGAAATGGGCGTGGGCAGGACATATAGTGCGAATGTCAGATAATAGATGTACGAAAAGAATAACAGAATGGATCCCTAAAGATTGCAAACGAAGAACGGGAACGAAGAGAAGACGATGGATTGACGAACTAAGAAAATTTGCGGGTACAGAATGGCATAGAAAAACCATAAACAGAAGGGAGTGGAAGGACATGTCTCAGGCCTTTGTCCTGTAGTGGACTGGCAACGGCTGCTGATGATGATGATGATGATGATATCATTATATATATATATATATATATATATATATATATATATATATATATATATATATATATATATGTATATAGATATATATATATAATATATATACATATATATATATATATATATATATATATATATATATATATATATACATACACACACACACACACACACACACACACACACACACACACACACACACACATATATATATATATATATATATATATATATATATTATATTATATATATATATATATAATCATGAAGACGGGTATACCAAGAACAAAAAATTATTCTTGTTGTTGTGTATGTGTGTATGAGAGAGAGAGAGAGAGAGAGAGAGAGAGAGAGAGAGAGAGAGTGAATACTGCATTACATAATTCTTATTGTAGCGAGAGCTCTCTCCTTTTAAATGCAGAGGCCTAAAGAGTCTGTTGGGGGGCAAAAGGCTATAACAAGTTTCTGTGACTACTGGGAATTAATATTAGCGTCTGTAAATCACTGGGTTAAAGGAAACAAACATTATCTTCGGTAGACTGCCTATAACAGATAAACATATTATCGCCAGATGTCAAAGGTGATAAATTCCCCTTGAGCAGACTATAGCTACCTGACATGTTTCCGATGTCAATAAAGGTCAATTTTTACCCCCTGTCACCTACAGAGCAGAGCCGTATGTAGCTCTGCTACGGAGAGCTGTCGTACATTTCACTTTCTGTAGGCTACGATGGACTGGCATATACAAACAAACGTAATTATCAAATTTCTAATTATTTAAAACTCACAGGAACAAATAAAGGAACACGCAACGAAGCTGATACATTTGACAATGAAAATAATTCGAAATTATTTTCATTGGATTAAAAATTTAATCCTTATGGGACAAGTAACAGACATCGCCAACGGGCTCTTGCCAGCTTCTCTTGAAGAGTGTACCACTGAATGAAAGCAGACTGACAGTCGGCCGACCCATCTCCAGACACATCTGTGCATTACGACTATATTACGACTGCAAACTCTTCAACCTTGTAGGAAGGGTAGTGCAATGACGGTTAAGTGTGGCAGACAGAAAGACGATATTCCGTCACGCACCTCTATGTATATATGATGGCTTCCCTTTATAACAGAAAAAAAAGTATGACTGATATTCCTTCGGCTGTCCGGGAGGAGTTGCAAATGGCAACACAGACTGACAGACGATTTTCTTTCGTGCATCTAATGTGCTTGATGATGGTCTACTTTAACCCACCAGTTTTAATGTATCCACCTTTTTGCGGCGTGTTGAGTACAAGCCTGTTGGGGATGACTGTCAAAACATAAACAAAAGTCTGTCAATATCATGAAGATAATGACCCCTTAAGAAATATTAGTCCTGGATAACGACCCACGAACTATGCTGGGATCACTAACTAGGAAAGATCCGGAATCACTTTGATTAATCGTGTAGGATCTGTGATGGAACGGTAAGTGTGAAACGACGCACCGACGACCGAACAGAAGTACGATCTCCTGTGCTTGATGATCTAACTTTACAGATAAAGTTTTACCGCAATTCCTTCAACCGTGCACGAGTTACAATCCCACAGTAAGCGTAACTAGACACACTGGTACACAGGCAACCGGATAAACGAATAGGTATACTAGACTCCACCAAAGTGTGTCGATATAACACTAATAAACATGAAAGTTATAGTGCAAATTTAGAAAAAGTATATGGAATAACTGGAAGCAATATTTGCAGCAATAACAGCGAACTCATGGCCATTAGGCACGCATCATCAATCTCCATGGAAATTAATCATCCAATTGAATCTTCCAATTACTCGCAAGCAAAATCATGAATGTCAATTTGAATGTTAACATTTGCCCTGATCCTTTCATAAAAGAGTAACTGAAAAATAAAATGAATTAACTGAACCATTATTTTCGAACAGAGGCGTACGAATCGTAGAATACTTCCAGATATATGTAAAAACATCTTTATTATAAAAGTCCCTAATGTATAATTCACCTTGTCTCTCATCATGGAATCGCTGAAACCCAACTCATAACTTTTCATGAATGGAATCAATGATTTCTATAACTTACTTTGCAGGACATTAAAAGTTTCAAAACAATTGAAAATTTAGTAAACAATTATTCCTTACACTTTATTTTACTATGATTTTATCAGAAACGACACCTTAAAATACAACTTCAGCAGATATCGAATAATAATGAGGCACATCTACAGAAGACAAAGATCATACCTGTGTGAATTCAGATAAATATAATACGTAGAATCTGTTGAACATTCCACCAAATACCTGCGGGTATCCTGAAAATCCACCCCCCACCCCCCCCTCCCTCATATATTGGAACAAGTGCAGTTTTTAGTTCCAGCCCCGCTAGATAACTACCATAGCAAAATTTAATGAGTGAGTAATGAGAGGAAAATATTGAAAACTGTTCTTCCTAGCAAAGATCCTCCCATAGTATTATAAATACATTGATCTGTCTCATACCCAAAATATTTTGAAGTAGGTCGGTTGATTTACATAAGGGGTTCTTAACCTTCTGATGACTCCAGACCCCAATGAATTGCCCAAGAAGGTTCCATGCCCCTTTGCTTAAGTCCACTTAAGTCCTATTTGTTGACAATATAACTTAATATACTTATTTCAATACATACTTTACGTATGAATAGAACGTACAAGATAATCAAAAGCAATTATAGCTTTATATAGTTATTTATTTACAAAATGTACCCTTGCATGCACTGACACATTAAAATCAAATATATAAAAATATCCAGAGAGTCAAGTCCCATACCCCCAGCATGTGGTTCTCATACCCCCAGGGGGTATGGTTAACCCTTGTTAAGAACCCTAGATTTAGATTAAGCCGGTCTGATGCCCTAAGCATGGTAACTTGTGAAAAGGAGTAAGAAGCAATTTAAATTGCAGGCAATCCCTTTAGAAAAAAAAATCCACAAAAAATAAATTACACTGCCATATATTGCAACAGGAAAAGGAACATATAAAACAAATTTTAGGCAAACAATGCCCTGAAAATTAGTCATTTGGGAGAAACTGCAATCGTCACCAATCTTAATACTTACCCTTATCAATTCGTCCAAGACGTCTGTGTCTCTCTGCAACCTTTTCACCTCATATTGGATACAAATGAATGAATCATGCAAATGCCAAGGGCATATCTGCACCGGGCTGTTATTTACAACTTTTCACGTAGGTGCAGGTATTCATAAAAAAACGGAAGCTAAAAAGTAATTGTTCTATGGCAAAACTTACTAACGCCCCAAGGAATATTTAATTTTCTAGCTTGTTGAAAAAAAAAAAAAAACCGCTCTGCATTAGAAAACGTAAAGGTTACAAAAGTGAAAGGTAAAAGTGAGGAGACAAGTGTGCGTTTTCCTAAAAGGCAAGTCAGAATTCTGAATGAGTCGCTGGATTCTGAAAGTTTGAAGAAGTTTAAAAAAACTCTATAAGTAAATAGAATGGATATAAAGTATCATGAAATTCAATGGAACCGAATATAGTGTATCATTAGATTGAGTGAATACGCGAAAAATTACTGGTTACTGAAAATGGGATACTTTAGCCAATCTGAAAAAAAAGTTGGAGATAAAGTACTAAATATTTTTATTACAATATACAGCATAAATCCAAAATCAATATAATACTTAAAGTTCTGCCATAATTATAAACCAGCTTAGAAAATAGATAAAGGCTGGATTTCTCCAAAATTCCATCGCGATATTTAAAAAAAGGCCCACCCAATGCAATCAACCCCAAAATGATACCGATAAATTAGGAAATCAAGCAAAATACAAAAGCGAATGAATGAAATGTTACGGAAACTGTCAAAGCATCTAGGAATTCGAATTCTTAAAGAAGGAACGATCCTAAACGCTTTCGAGACGGATATCGATAATTATTCAGTACTAACAAAAGGTACAATATTAAATCTAACAAGGCGTGAGCC
>NC_087202.1:71365380-71382880 GCF_015104395.2 Macrobrachium nipponense | reverse complement strand
TCACTACCTAATTATAATACACTTGATTAAGATTAATTAATCGCATGAATAAGGGAGCCCTAGAAAGCTGCACTTGCTTCTAATTGGCATTAACTAACAGGCCAGTCTGATCTTACGTATCATAATACCGTGACCATGAAACAGTATTGTACTGTACTGCGGAATATTGGGTGGAAATAGTGAAGAGATACTTCTGAATAATAATATTATGTTCTACTAAAAGAAATGGCTACATCAGCTGCATTTATATTGTAGAAATTCTTATTTATTTTCATTTATTTATTTATTTATTTGTATTTATCAATTCGTTTACTTTTCTGTATTTATTTATTTCTATTCATTTTCATTTATTTATCTATTTTTATTTATTTGTATTTTATTTATTTATTTCTTTCTTTTTAATTGTTTTCTAACTTTCGTATGAGGGTTTTATCACTATTACTGCAACTGGCTAGTTGCGCACCGATTGCTTTTAACAAACCTGCCTGTTGATGAGACCATCGGGATCACCATGGATCAAGTCTACAGGTACCCCTCCACGCACCAACTAAGCATCCCGGAAGTATCCCTGCAGACCTTCCTCGAGATATGTACGGAGAAGGCCCCTTTCTCCACCCACAGAGGGCAGATGTTCAGGCAAAAGGACGCTGTCGCGATGGGTTCCCCCTTAGGTGTCCTATTTTCCAACTTTCATATGAGCACAGTGGAGGAGGGAGGCGCTCTCCCCTCCCATATGAGAAAACCGAGGAAGTGCACAAGGTATATGACGACATTTTTGTACAAGCAGATGACGAGGAAGAGGTCGAAGCTCTTCACAGTATGTTCTACCAGTGAAGTTCGCTAAATACACCGTCGAGTTCAGCAACTGCGGCCAGCGCCCCCGCCCTCCCTCCCATCACCCTCGGCGATGCCTTGGTCTCTAAGAATGACAGCCTTAGAGGTACAGCCTACAAAAAATCCAACAAACTTAGGACTGTGAATCAATGGTGACAGCGCATCCTGGCAAGATACTCACAAGGAACTAGATCATGCCAACCAAATGCTCGTAAATAACGGCTACTCTAATTGACACATTAACAAAGAAATACGTGCAGCACTGGAATAGTGGTACAACGGGAGTGACAGCCCGCCACGCCACAAAATAGGATTAAGCTATTTTATAAGGCCGGAAGACACGCAAGATACCGCGAAGATGAGGATGTGATGAAGAAGATGAATTCTGATATGGATGGTGATATTATGGAAGACACTGATTTGCATGAATTTAGAAATCAATGTAACGGTTATAGTAGATAAGAGATAAAGTGGAGTACAGAATAAGTAATGCAAAAATTGTAACGGGTTTTGGGTGAAAGCTTTGGAAGATAATAAAGGAAACACCCTATAAAAAAGCAAGGTGCACAATGTGGATGTCGAATAGGAATGAGTGGAAAAAAGGTGGAAGCTGCATAGATGAAGGTGTGCATAGTACATGTGGCAAAAAGGAAAAATAAATGAAAATCGTGAGCATGCAGTCAGTAGAAGCGGTAATATGGTTAGCCAGATGAAAGGAACGGTTAGTGTTGGAGAGAGTTCTTTCATGTGTGATGAGTGGACGACATTCGGCCGGTGAAAAGACCGTATAATTCGGCAATAATTAGAGGAAGGAGAGTGAGACCTAGGGAGTGCTAGACATAATATGGGGCAGATATTGGAAAGGAAGGGCATTACAACCCATGGAGTGAGACAG
The DNA here is from genome assembly GCF_015104395.2 of Macrobrachium nipponense. Classification (NCBI taxonomy): domain Eukaryota; kingdom Metazoa; phylum Arthropoda; class Malacostraca; order Decapoda; family Palaemonidae; genus Macrobrachium; species Macrobrachium nipponense. The sequence continues at coordinate 71,381,151 of NC_087202.1, read as the reverse complement.
GGCATGCCAAAGTAAATTTGAATGTCACAGTGTAGGTGGCTTCAGAGTGAGTGCACATCTCGTTCAACCTTGTTAACAAGGACCTTGTCTTCAATTTACAGCTGGGGAATATATTAAATGTTCCATTATTTCTTACCTGAATATATCACCTTTTACTTCGACGCACGAATATGCTTGAAAGCACGATAATGACGCATTGGAAACAACACTTGAAGCCTTCTCCTAATAGCAAATCGAGTCATACAGACCTCGCTTGTGGGCTCAATTTGCCCGTAACAATGAGAAGCATTGGGACTCCAAAATTCAAACAGGAATCAAGGGTTTCTTTATCGAGCAAGTTCAAATGATCCTTATTTCATAACTTTAATGTGTCATGTTGATTGTCTTTACTTGCTATTTCTCCTCTATCCCTTTTCTCATACTGGCTGCTCTCCTTGTTGGAGACATTAGGTTTGTGGCATCCCGCTCTTCCAACTATGAATTCACCTGAGAGAACTGGGGTTGGCAACTTTGCCCTTTGTGCTATTCTGTTACCTTTCAATGGTTTCAAGCGTCTATTCAACATCGAAGGTTTGCACTGACATGCACATTCGCGGAGGGTTTTTTGTCTTTTTATTTCAGCGCATACATTACATTTAAGTGGTTCTTTTTTTCGTTATGGTTTCTTAGCTCCTTTCACACGTATTTCGTACATAAAGAATTATCTGAACCTTAAAAACATATTTTACGAAGAACTCACATGCTATTTTTAGTTCGTATGGGGCTTTCATATATCAAATTATGTTGACGAAACTTCAATCTTTTGAATGTAATGTCAATTTCTTCCACCTAATTACCATTAAAATAAAAATTAATGACAATAAAGAAGAAAATATCAATACCATTTCTGCCTCATTCAAGTGATGAGACTTTAGCGTATAATTACTTCGTTAGCGGCCCGTATACTTCAAAACAGGTTTCAATAACAAGATAAGTGTTCCAGGAATATATATTTCACAACTTCAACTTCTTTTTTTACATGACGATTTTTATTTTCAAAATACATTTCTAATATTAGATATACGAGTACATCATTAAAACGTTCTGACAGCCTTTTTCCCCCCCACCATGACACTACCTTAGAAATGTGGTTCAAAAGTTCCCTCTTACATTCTAACTCTTTACTTTCGATGTTCGCCCTTAGAATTTACTTTTACAAAAATTCCTGCTGCCTTTTCAATTATTACGCCTTTAACCCCACAGTAAATCGTGTCAGGAAAGAGTGGCTTGCGCAAAGCGTAAGAGTAATTTCAGGAAGGATTCAGATCATGGAGTTGTACTGACAATTTTTCCAGTCAATAGATTACCATTAATTGTTCAAAGATTATTGCTCAAATGACATATCAAAGAGGATTTAGATTATCCCTATTGATACCCTGCTCTGCTTCCAACTAAGCATACTAAAAAACTTGAGTTGTTAATAGAAGAGAGAGAGAGAGAGAGAGAGAGAGAGAGAGAGAGAGAGAGAGAGAGAGAGAGAGAGAGAGAGAGAAACAGAAGTTCTTTAGGAATTTGTGACATTTCCTTGAATAGCACTCGTATTGCCTACTATTGTGTTAACAAAATAGTTAACAGTATTGTTTCCACTTAACCCTTTGAATATGTGTTCCATTAAAAACAAAGAAAAAAAACACATATATAAATATTCACTTAGAGGGATGTAATGATACAATTTCCATAATGTTATGTATTTTCAACCGATCACTTCACAAGACGAGAAAATACTAATTCATTACATGGATATGGGTTTTCGATGAAGGATCTTCAAATGATATTTTAACCGACACATTTTTTTCAAAATATGAGATAAAATATACCCATACAATCCTTTTGATTTCAATAGCTTTAAAAACCAAGTGGTATTCCTCGTCTGTCATAAAAGCTATGAAATCTCTAAACGGTCTCTGTTCCATTAAAATGTCATTTGACTATAAACGAAACTTAATCAAAACGGGAACGTATGACACTCCGCTTTCATATTGCTAATATTTCGAAAAGGCTTGATCACAGCTGGTTGTTAAAATCTATTTATCTGGGTTTGAAATAATAACGAAAAACGGTTCCCTGGATGAAACCCTCACCAAGCCATATTTCTTTATAACGCGTCCCAAGTAGTTTGATTTTCACCTAATTTTCTTTACGTACTCGGGTGGCAGGCTTTCTAGGTACGATATTCGTCGCTTTTAGTTTCTTTAGATTGGATTAGGTTACTTTTGCTGAAAGGACCCTTTTCATTAAATACATTATCCTCTTCCTTTCTGCTTAACATTCCATATTATTAGCTCCTGACGTCTGTCCCGACTAACAATTAATATCCCATCTTCGTCACAATCGTCAAATCAATTATTTAAAAAATTGTGTCATAGAACGAAAAAGTTTTACAGGTTGAATACAGGATATGGAATCCAGCTTCCAAAGTAACAGCATTATCCCGGAGAAGTTTTTGTACAAGAAAATATGAGGCCAAAGGCAAAGAGAAAAGTCTCGCATTCTTCGAAAGTTACTCCTACGGGACGTGACCCAGTGCTTCCACTTTTAGTTCTGGGAGGCAAAGCATCGAGGGAATCTTCTTTCACACGACTATAACTATACTCTGTTTTTTTCCATCTATCCATCCGCCTGTGGTGGTCGCGCATTGTAACACTTCGTCCCGGGCTTTAAAAAGTTACGCTATGTGTAAGTTCTAGTTAAATAAAAGGATATCTTGGTGTGCATTTGCAACTGAAAAGTGTTTTAATAATTTACTGTAGGCGAATTACGCCGTTAATATTCGAACTAGGATGTTATTTAAAGCCCGGGACGCAGTGTTACCATGCACAAACACCGCAGGCGGATGGACAGAAAAACAGAGTATAGTATGCTAATGAATTATATTCATGATGTTTGTATTACACTTTTCAGTAACAGGTCACCGTTTCCTGTTGGTTTTCATAAATATTTGTTAAAACTGAATTGCCTTGACTTTGCTTGACAACGGTTTAAAAGTTGTTGCAAGAAATCAAGTAAATAATCATGGTAATAACGAGGCTGATGATAGACGACGACGCAAAAAATGGTAAACAATGAACGTTACTATAAGTAACAGATATGGATTGACATCCACAGGAATAGGATCCAAAGAAATATACCTTATGAAAACAATGACTGAACAAACGAATTTCTTGAAAAGCATCTACCATTTTGAATGTAATACCAGTTGACATAAATCCATGCTGATGTCAGAGCGGCGCGCAGGAAAGGCTGAAGGAGACACACGAAAGGAAGATCCTAATTAACCCCATAATCACCTTAGCTATGTCTATGACATTGGACGAGTTAGTGTAATTAGGCCAATCAAAATCCTATTCAGACACGAATGCGCCCCAGGACTAAACTTCATCAACACAGCACCTCTGCTCATTCCGGGACGAATTTGGCAAGACCTGCGACTCCACGATCAAACAAACAATCTCGAGACAGTGGATAAATTCTTTTTATACTAATTACAATATGTGTAATTAAGTATAAAAGAATTTAGCCATTGTCTCGAGATTGTAGTACATCAATAGTACATCAATACATATATGCATATGTATGTAAATGGAGTAAGTTTTAAGTTTACATATTTTGACCCTTCCAGTATTAGCTTCAGAAGCCATTAATGTATAGACGATGCCATCCATCAGAGTAGTTTTTTTCCTCCTCTGACCACGCACAAAGTCTATTCAAATCATGATCATTTTTCATTTTCACTACAACCCGTTTTCTCATACATATTTCTGTAAAATATGTTTTAAAACACACACGCTCGTAAAAGTGACATGCTTATCCTTCAAAGATGCTAATCATCTTTCTTTGTTTATGTTTCAAAATTGCTTCCAGTGGCAATAAGTTCATCCTATGGCAATATTTCTCCCTCTCCCTCTCCCATTTAGATTGGAATCTCTCACTGCCTTTAAAATGCAACACCGTCCCCATTCCTCGTAATATTTATCCTTTTAGCTTTCTCCCAGGAACGAAGTAAATCTATAAGACCGTCCTTGTACGATTCGACATGCCTGTTCGCGAAGGATCAATCCTCTGTATCGTTTAAACCAACACATCTGAGAGGTTAAGTGACGATTTGATCTGAATTTTCATACCACCTCCCCTCCTCCCCCTTCCTAAGACTTACGCTCGTGTCTATCGCGTAGGCTTTTGTAATACGTCTCAAGGTCTATCAAGGAAAAAATACTGTTTCTTGTGCAGGTGTTTGCGATTACTTGTCACTCCTCTACGATTAGCCTTGGCCAGGATACTAACTGCAAATCCTTTCAGCAATCTGGTTTGTTTGCAAAATCCTCTATGGTCACATATTCTCAAAATCTGACCATCGTTGTTCGACTCACTTTCATTACTCCTCCTTCCCTCCTTCTTCGTCATATGGATCGTCATAATGGGACCAAAGTATATTGAATAAGGGAGAATGGGAGCACTCAACCACGCAGTTCCTTCCTCACTGGAAAACGGTTTGTCGAGGAAGGCGGAGACCAAGCAGAAGGTCGAATGTCCTGACAGATCAACTCAGGCGAGTGGTCTCCTTCGGAGTCAAACTTTTATTCGCATAAAAACAAATTTTCCCGTTCAAAAGAAGAGGGGACAGAGCAAAAAATATATTTTGGAAGCCCCAAGAAAGGAAATTCACTTAAGAATCTTTATGTCGGTACCTGAATGGAATCCAGGCTTCTCTATGGGGTATTAAAGTCCATTCTTAGTACACGATAACAGAGCCAACCGTGCCTCGAATGGATTTCCCTTTAAATGCAAATCTGAATACACAGTCTATCGTTGGGATCGTCTCTATGGTTAGTTTTCTAAAGAGAGAGAGAGAGAGAGAGAGAGAGAGAGAGAGAGAGAGAGAGAGAGAGAGAGTACAACTAAAAGTTCTATTTAGCTTTTACAATTCAACATACAGAAATTTCAGTTATGTAATTTTTGAAATAAGAAAATAACAGTAAACATGAAGTTTGCTTGACACACCTATAAATAAAGAACACAATAAACATTGATATCAAAAATACTTTAAAACATTGTCATACATTGCATGCGGCGCGCGCGCACACCTGGGTAGGGACGAAAGAAGTGTATAAAACCGAAAAAAAAACTGAATTAAGTGGACTTCATTCATCGATTTCCTACAGGTAATGAAACTATTATTTTGAATTTATTTTTCTTGGCATATTCTTTTAAAAAAAAAAAAATATTACAGGATGGTGGTGTCATATGAAATATTTAGGGAACATTAAGCTGCACATTTCACAATTTGAAGATAAAGTCCGTTTGACCCCTAAAAAACTTGCAAGGCCTTACCACTCAGGCCATTTTTGATCCCCTCCAATATGGCTGAGCTGCAATGAATTGTCCAAATGTGGCCATTTTCCATGCATAATGCCCAATTGCATGACATTTATAAACTAATTTGTTTGTATTTTATTAGAAACTCTTGGACACCACTTTGACATTTTGAAAGTAAGTTGGCATCCTTATCTGAAATGTTCCCTAAATATTCATAGGACACCACCATCCTATAATATTGGTAATTGATATCAAACCAATTTAGTTTCAAAATGAAAGGAACCAGTCATTTTAATCCAAATGTTATTCAAATTATAACACAGTTTCTTTCAGCCTCTAGTACATTTATACTTGAAAAATGCGTGGCTTGGTAACCAGGGAGAATTGAATACCTTCCCGCGGTAGGTCAAAAGGCCACGACATATGATACAATCGAGTGATTGGAATCCGTCCACTTCTCTCAGAATAATTCGTATCTGATTACATGGTGCTATTCCTCCGTAACACTTTCATCCAGTTTTTACATTAAAAATCTTCGAGAATGCCATTATCATATTTAGAGAAGGCAAGGAAACTCATTTTTTTTCTACGCGGATCACTACAACACTTGAAAAATGAAAGAGAGATAAAGAAAGAAATCGCGCATTGCTCATTAAACTCGAGCACGATGTTACAATTCCACATGGGACGTAACGAATCAATATATGGGAGATTGGGGGAATAAGAGAAACTGAATCTCAGGTGCCACATACCCACAGTGAACGTTCTTCAGGGAAAGGTGGATGGTTCAAAAAGCAGTTTATAATATATATATATATATATATATATATATATATATATATATATATATACCTTTATATATATATATATATATATATATGATATATATATATATATATATATATATATATATATATATATATATAAGTATAATAAGAAATGTTATCACTTGATGCATGAAAAAGAATTACAGATGACCATATTACTATCACCATAATAGCAAATAGTGCCGACCAAAAAAATATTAGGGAATAATAAAAGACGGCATAGAAATTACACGAAAAGATCTCAACCAAAATAAATGTTCACAATTCAAATGTCAAGAATTACTACACTACTCTTATTGAAATACTGAAATTATATTTAGGCTCCTACTTGGGAATACAGTACTTTGAGATTCAGTGTAAAATACACGATTATCTCTTTCATAATATAGAACATAATGTGTGTCCTTGTATTTTCTTGTGTGTAACACAACAGTTAAGAGAAATATTGCTATTCAGGTTTGCGTTTAGCCATATTTTAAATGCTAAGATATTACTTTTGGAATGTTACAGCTGAATTGTTTCCCTTCATTGCCAACATTTTCACACTCGCAAACTAATAGTCTGTACCAAATATTAAACAAAATAAATTACAAGCAATCTGAGTCTAACCTCCATCTTGCGAAACTGCAGTAAACTGGCTTTTAGTTTATTGTTATTTAAACCAGCTATTGTACTGCAAAACAAACCTGCTCAAACTTTTGAGGATTCTTCATAGACAACTCCTTTTGCAACATTTTTCTCAGGTCGGTCTATGTAGGGTTAGTTTCTATGCTACGATACTGGTTTCCCTGTCATTTTGAGGCCGAAGTGGCATTTCTAAGATCACTGATAACAAGCATTTCTTTACTCTGCAATAACAGCATTCGTAAAAAATAAAGCAATGCAGACACAAAGTTTTAACAACGTGCAAAATTGTACTAAACTGCATTTTCAGTGACTTACAATTTGTTGCTATTCCAATCACAGTACAGCAAAACTGCACGAACCTCTTAACCAACTCTAAATCTTTATTCGTAACTTAATCCACTTTTTGACTACACTGCAATAATTTCATTACTCCTGTTCAACATTTGCTTGTAAACTCCAACGGCCGTCCAAATAGTAACATTTACATGAGTTAATTCACTTAAATTGGTCATTCTGGTTTAAAGCACTTAGCACTAATGAGAAGAGTTCCCATGAGACAAATCTAAATATTGGAAACTTTTGTCTAAATGATTTCAATCAAAATATCTGAAATTGTTCTCGGCCGGTGGTGCATTAATCTATCCAAACAACAAACAGGATCAATGATCTTCTGGCGCCTCCTCACACTTTTACAACACGAGATTTGACTGCGAATGCCAATGTGAACCTAATCAACTTGCGCTTACATTCACTAAGGAGTACAAGAAAAATTGAGATTACTTACGCTAGGGTTCTTATCATATTGCGGTCGTCTGTTCGAAGTAATATTTGGTTACATCATATAATGATTATTATAATCACTTTTTATAAACTACTGCTTTAGAAACCATGCGTGGAAATTTTTATCAATTCTTTCCTTCTTTTGTATATTTCTACTTGGGTAATGACTAATGACTCCAGTAGGAAAACTGACGCAAAACCGATCTAATTAAGGTGCATTTTTACGACGAAAAGCAGTATACTGTCTAAACAATAAATAATATAGCTGTCATTGTTTCCCTTATAGTAAATTCTGGAATAGGGAACAGTGATGATTTACAACCACCATTTCCTTGAATAATTTATTATTTCTAATTACTATAACACTGCAAGATATATATAAATCATAATTCTAACATTAAATGTACGTCTCAGCCTAAAATCAAACAGATCTTTTAACGAGTAATTCTACAAGTTGAAAACGTCTTGTTTATAAGTAGTTACTTACAAAAGAGACCTACCTAAATTCCTCGCCCAAGACACACTCACGAGAAGAAAACCCAAGAAGGCCTGGCAGGAATTTCCTTCAGCCTGAGGATGACTAACAGAACTCGACTTCTCAAATGCTTGAGTGCATTCAATACACACCTGTCACACAAAATGTGCACCTAATATAATGTTATTCAGTGCCTATGAAGGTAATGTCAATTCTTCATGGATTAATATTCTTTGCTGGACGGTGAAAGTTAAAAAGTTCACAATTCACCCTGAATTTAACGAGCAACGAAAACAATATGCCATGTAATTACAAGAACACACAACGGACAGCATATCTCTACTAAGCCACACAACGTTCCACTACAAATATGAAAGCTGGGCAAGGCTACTGCTGTTTATCACATCATGTGCTCTAAAATTGATACAACTCAATGTGAATTTACAATTATTATGCACATGCAACTGATGGAACACTGACACTGCCTACACTTTTGAATTTTGCATCAGATGATTAAATGTGCTAACTTAATTATCACAGCAACTTCCTTATCCGTGAATATCATATAATATAAATATGAAAAATTCACAACAACCTTTTAAAACTGTCCCAGTCCTCAAACATTTAATCAAACGAAAATGACCGTCATTTAATAGGAAAGACGGAATTGACTTTGAAATAATTTGTTAACTTTCGGTCGATTCTTAGAAAAAGATGATCATTTTGAGTATAACACATAATTAATAAATTTGCCAAGTTCCCGATGACCTCCAGCAAACACTGACGCACGCACACAAATACATTAAAAACACTTTCAATTTCACTGCCATAGTTTACAAATATTACATATTTTTATTTAATACTCTTCATCTCCTGTAGCGCCCACGCTACTGAGAACTTTCCAGTATTTACGGTAGTGACTTTTCTATTTTTTGTGCGTCGCCAAATTTGATCTCCGGTCTAGAAATGAAACTATCGCTTGACGATAAAACGTGCATATATATGATATATATTATATATATATATAATATATATATATATTATTATATTATATATATATATACGTATATTATAATTATATTTTTATTTACATATTACATTATATATGTATATGTAGGTATACATGTGTACACACACACACATACATTATATTTATACTTCCATACCAATATATATATATATATATATATATATATATATATATACGTATTCATTAAGTTACAAATGTCCTTTAATATCTAATTCGCTCTACCTCGGAATTATCATATCTTCATATATGTTAACCGAAGGGGAATTATTAATTGATAATATTGTCGGCTCCCGGTCGCGAACCTAGGAACTAAAAAATCTGGACACTTGTAGCTTAATACATATATACGAATCACGGTGATGTGATCAGAATCATAAATTGGCTACGTACGACAAAAGCACTACACAGTTATTAAGGTCGAGGTGGGTTGATGCCGGCATCAAAACAACGAATACCTGAGCGCGACAGGCATTTGTAGGTGAGAGGCAGCTTTGACTTATACCTTTCATGGTAGCTGTGTGGTTAAAGGCGCTTCACTGTACGTCCTGATTTCTTGGTTCCTAGGTTCGCGCCCGGGAGCTGACGAAATTATCATCAACTAAAAATTCCCCTTCGGTTAACATAGATGAAAATACATTAATTCCGAGGTAGAGCGAATTAGAAATTTCATGACATTTGTAGCTTAATGCGTTTATATGAATCACGGTGATGTGATCACTCATACACACACACACACACACACACATATATATATATTATATTATATATATATATATATTATATATATATATATATATATATAGGTATAATGGACACATATAAAATACATATTCCTTAGATACACCCTCTTTTTATTCCCCTGATGTCTTTATGGTCACCCTGTGCGTGTGTGTGCGTGTATACATACATACATATATATATATATATATATATATATATATATATATATATATATATATATATATGTATACACTCACACACCGCACGCGCACACACACACACACACGTACATATATATTATTTATATTATAAATATATAATTATATATAATATGAATATAATATATATATATATTATATGTAATGTAAAATATGTATGTATGTTATGTTAATATATATATATAATATATATATATTATAGTTATCATATATATAATATATATTATATAATATATAAATATGTATGTATTATAATATATATATAATATAATATAATATTATATATATTATACTATATATATTATATAAATATACCAAGTAAAGGTCCGGAACAGGACCGCAAAGTACCTCGGCTATCGATCGCTTTTTCATTTTTTCCTTCGTGGCAAAAAAAACCTTTATTTTACGATATTATATATATATATACTATATATATAATAATATTATATATATATATATATATATATATATTGTATGTTATATATATACATCACTATTATATATATGTATATTATATGGTATATATTATATATTAATATTATTAAGTATATATATATATATATATAATATATATAATAAAGGACGATAGGTACAAGGGCACTATTCTAAAATGACTCCTCCGGGGAATTCACAAAAATGTTGGCAAATGCCTGGCGAAGTGCCAACTTTTTCATGAACTCCCTAGAGGTGTCCAACATTTTTTAGAACAGTGTCCTTCTACCAATGGTCCTTTATCTTTATAAAGACGTTACGTATATGACAAGTCTGCCCTTGTTAAGTAGATATCTGTAAATACAACGTACACACACACATATATGTGTATTGAAATAGTATAAGCCGTTAGCGTTGACAAGGCGTAGACTTCATAGAAAAAACAAGGCAGTGGTCATTACCACATTCATGCATTAAATGAACCCCGGGTGCAAAAAGACTTTCATAACAGTGACCGAAACATAGCGCTCTTTTGTTTTTCTGTCATATTTATAAGGACATTTTCAGTCATATTACCTCTTTTTAGTGTAATATACATAATGGAATTGTAGCTTCCAGAAAGTCAAATTTTTAACAAGGACAAGATGGTTCGAACAAACTTCAGCATTTTGTGAGCCACCAGCTCCCTTGCATCACCTACGTTACAGGATTTAATATTTCTTTATCTTACGGGTTAATAAAAAATTTAAAAAATAACATACTATAAAGTAAAGCAAAGTTTTACTTTGAATACACATAATACATAATACACAACTGAAAACTGAAAAATGACGGGAAAGAAAAAAACAAAAGAGCAAATTCATCGCTTTTCAAAGAAACTTACAATTGAAAACTGAGAAGAAATAAGTAACAGAAACACCAAGGGGGCTGGCATTAGCTGAAAAAAGGACATCACTGAGTAATAATACCAATACCAAAATTTATACGAGTACATCATAGTTGTATATGCTTAAAAAAATACTAAACTGCACAAAACCACAAAAAATTACTGGGTGAAAATTTATTATGTACTGTAAAGGACTGACTGAATTACGACAACGAAGAAGTAGTAACGACAGTGTGTAAGAGAGAAGTGCTGTTTACATACCAGTTTTTCTGTCAAAGAGTTTTCTTTTCCATAGCTTTTGTGTATTTCATTCTCTGTATATTATTATTATTTCCCTTCCTTCTGTTATTATGAATGTCAGCGTTTCAATTTCCATTTCATTTAACATTTTAACTACTTTTTTATCTCAAATTATAAAGGTGTTCTTGCTGATAATTACATATTTTATCAGTTATCATGATAATTGTGTTCTTTCCTTCTGTTTATGATTGCTCATAATTTCTAATTCATATTAATACTTTACCGTTATTTCTATGTATTTAATACAATCACAATTTCCTTGGCTGTATATTCCAATTTATTCTTACCCCTGATATATTTCCCGGAGATACGAATATGAATTCCTGCAACGTGACACAAACAAACTAGCGGCAAGCTGAGGCATCTGTTGACAATCTAATCAATATCGTAATTAATGTATGTATGTATGCATGTATTATGTATGTACGTATTTGTGTATATATATATATATTATATATATATATATATATATATATATATATATATATATATATATATATATATATATATGAGAGTAGGGAGGGTATTTGGGCTCAAAACCTAAAACATCTTTCCACTCGCTTTGCCAATATCCATTAGATACTTATATATCATTCTTCAGACAAGTCCAACTTTTGTAAGTCTATTTCAAAAATTCAGACTGCGGAATAAGTTTCACATAAATAGTTATTCTCAGGAGTTATAATTAAAAATATAATTTTCTCTGATAATTTAATCTAAATGCATTTGCAAAACATGTTTAAAAAAAACTAACAGCGTCGAATTAATCAGCAACATAATAAATTCAGGCTGTTCTGTGTGGGTGTATTCACTGAAGATTTAAGCAAAATGCATATGAAAAATATATTTTAAAATTAACAGCGTCAAATTAATTAGCAATATGAAAGAGATTTTTTTGCAACATAATATAATTGTCTTCAGAATAATCTTATCGTGCAATGAGAGCACAACAATAAGAGTTCCAGGTATAATAATCTCCCCAGAAGCCTCGTCGTTCCTCCTAATTAAGATTTACTTCAAGGAAACCCTTACTGATATTATTCGTTGCAATGAGGAAAAAGCACAAACAAATTAAGAGTCCAGGGTAAATAAATTAAGATTTCTCAAAGGCCCTCGTTGTTCCTCCTAATTAAGATTTACTTCAAGGAAACCCTTACTGAATAATGGGTCACATGCCGATTCTTGGCAACGCCTATCAACAAAACAGTGATTGCGCAAACCAATGAAGTCTTGGGGCAATGGTGATGGAGGTCATTATTTCTTTGCCTTTCACATCTCTGATCTAAATATTTCTTAACGCTACACTGACATCATTTGTTTTGCGCGTTTTCCTATTCATCACATTATAGTTTTATTGTTCATAAATCATGTCTTACAAACACACACATACATACATAGTATATACATACATACGTACACACACACGCATATATATTATATATATATATATATATATATATATATATATTATATATATATATACATAATATATATATATATATATATATAATATATTATATATATATATATAACAAAAAACAACATATATATATAATATATATATATATATATATAATATAATATATATATATATATATATATATATATATATATATACATATATATATATATATATTATATATTATATATATATATATAATATAGTCAGTTAGTATCATATGTCTTACATACATCATGCATACATACATACATACATACATATATATATATATATATATATATATATATATATATATATTATATAAATATATAATGTTTCATGTATCATATGTACAACCGGTGGTACCACAACGGTGAACCTCCCAATTCCATTAGTACCTTTGGAAAAAGGCTGTTACCGTCATGCCCTTATCTTGACCCTCGCTGTCACTAACAGACTAACCATTCACAACCAAGCTTAATGAAGGACGGACAGAGACGATTCGACGGAGACAAGCCTGTAAATGAGTTCCAGCTGACGGCTTCAGCCGATTATTGAAAGCTGGGTCAACTGAATAGGTACCAGTGTTAGATGGGATCAAGAGAATGGATGTAGGGCAGAAGCTTCTTCCTTAGAGACTTACAACAACAGCAAAAAAAATGACTACCTTTCTGGAGCCATCAACTGTAAAAGGGAAGGCAATAGGACGGATATAGTGAGCGTATATATGTGTGTATTATATATAAATATATATATTTATATATATATATTATATATATATATATATATATATATATATATATATATATATATATATATATATATATATATGAATTTTTTATCATATCACCGTGATTCATATTCATGCATTAAGCTACAAATGTCCTTTAATATCCAGTTCGTTCTACCCCGGATTAATATATTTTCTTATATGTTAACCGAAGGTGATTTTTAGTTGATAATAATTTCGTCCTCTCGTGGATTCGAATCAGCGCCCAGAGGAGTTATCAGGACTTCAGGGAAGTTACCGACTCGGCTTAATGCGCATATATATTATATATATATATATATATATATATATATATATATATATATATATATAAATATAATATATGTATATAATATATATATATATATATATATATATATATTATATATGATATATATATATATATATATAATACTTAACATAAAGTTGCTTTCCATAGCAGGGTATGGCTCTGTCAGTAAAACCACAACGCTCATTGTCATATGCATCCTTCAGCTGCTGAAATGTGGTTAAACCACTTTCATAAGTCTTCACAATAGGATCATCAGCAGCGTATCATGCCCCCTAAACATAATGCGCTACTCTTAACTACGCATTCGAACGTTTTCACAATGCGCATTAAGGACTCTTCTTCTTATACTCTTTAACGCCTACCAAACCCTTTTGAGATCTTCATACTCTCTATCCCCCTAACATTTCTGAATTAAAGATTTTCCCTTGCCTATCATAGTCTATTCTCTTTCATGACCAAACCATCTCGAAATACTCTAATCCAAACTTTCACCAACCACTAACCTGTTTGCAACTTCTTCACATTTCAAAATTCCTCACCATTGAGTTCTCCATCCACTGCATATACCTCTTCCTTCATTTGCATTCAACAATCACACTTCACTTCTATAATGAGGCCTGCGTCAACATTTACACATTCTCACCTTAGTTTCCAACGTCAATTCAACTATCTTTCAAATCTTTTGCACACATCCTGCTGTCTTCCTAGCCTCACCACCTCTTCATACACACACACACACACAAACACACACACATATATATATATGTGCTACCTGACCAACCCAGTGCTGCCCGGGGAAAATTATGAATGACAACCGATAAACTCTCTCTCTCTCTCTCTTTCCATTTCCTGTTAAGATTGTTGCTTCAGTTACGTTGCCCAGCATTTCTGACATTTTATATTTCACCACTTCTCACCCCTATTCCTATTGGGGCTGAACTTTGACTCGAAGGGCACCAGGAGTGTCTCTGTTCATCCCTCGGGATCAGGAGTGTCACTATTCATTACAGCAACTGCAAAAACCATGGATTAGACACTAATATCTGTAGTTTTCTATCAGGCTAAACTTGGACTTACAGGATATCAGAAGTGTCACTATTCATCTCAGCAATCTTGAAAACTATTAATTAGACACTAATATTTGTCATTTTCAGCTATTTTTACATGTCATCCACTTTCCATCCCATCTCACTCCCCCTTCCTATTGGGGGCAGAACTTGGACTTGAGGGCCATTAGGAGTGTCAATGATCATCTCAGCAACCTCAAAAACTAATCTGTCATTTTCTGCTATCTTTATATGTCACCCCCCTCTCACCCCACTTTCTATTGGGGCTGAACTTGGACTTAAAGGGCATCGGAAGTGTCATTATTATTATCAGCTACCTTGAAAACTACAGATTAGTCACTAATATCTGTCATTTTTGTTTTTTTTTCTTTTCAGCCCCCCTCACTAGTAGGGCTGAACTTGCACTTGAAGGGCATTGGGAGTGTCATTCCCTGGTGATTTTTTACCCCCAAAATCAACAGGGAATAGTTTAATTTCCATCCTTTCAGGGTCAACAGTCATCTGCATACAACAGTCTTACTGTTACACTTACATATGCTTTCTATATATACTCTT
>NC_087202.1:71317880-71357880 GCF_015104395.2 Macrobrachium nipponense | reverse complement strand
CTTTACTAGGTACAATTTTGCTCTACTAGGTGCGATTTAGCTCTACTAGGTGCGATTTAGCTCTACTAGGTGTTCTACAGGGTACAATTTTCCTCTACTAGGTGATTTAGCTCTACTAGGTACAATTTTGCTCTACTAGGTACGATTTTGCTCTACTACGTACACCTTTGCTCT
Source organism: Macrobrachium nipponense (assembly GCF_015104395.2). Taxonomy (NCBI): domain Eukaryota; kingdom Metazoa; phylum Arthropoda; class Malacostraca; order Decapoda; family Palaemonidae; genus Macrobrachium; species Macrobrachium nipponense. Next base: position 71,357,706 of record NC_087202.1, on the reverse strand, counting down.
ACTAGGTATGATTTACCTCTACTACGTACAATTTTCCTCTACTAGGTACGATTTAGCTCTACTACGTACAAAGTTGCTCTAATATGGTATGATTTAGCTCTACTAGGAACGATTTTGCTCTACTAGGTACAATTTTGTTCTACTAGGTACGATTTAGCTCGTCTAGGTACAACTTTGCTCTACTAGGTACAATTTTGCTCTTCTAGGTACGATTTAGCTGTACTAGATGCGATTTAGCTCTACTAGGTACATGTTTGCTCTACTAGGTACGCTCTAATAGGTACAATTTTGCTCTACTAGGTACAATATCACTCTACTAGGTACGATTCTACTTTACTAGGTACAATTTTGCTCTACAAGGTGCGATTTAGCTCTACTAGGTGTTCTACAAGGTACAATTTTCCTTTACTAGGTGATTTAGCTCTACTAGGTACAATTTTGCTCTATTAGGTACGATTTTGCTCTACAACGTACAACTTTGTTCTACTAGGTACGATTTACCTCTACTACGTACAATTTTCCTCTACTAGGTATGATTTAGCTCTACTACGTAAAAATTTGCTCTAATATGGTATGATTTAGCTCTACGAGGTACGATTTTGCTCTACTAGGTACAATTTTGTTCTACTAGGTACGATTTAGCTCTACTAGGTACAACTTTGCTCTACTAGGTGCGATTTAGCACTACTAGGTACGATTTTGCTCTACTAGGTACGATTTAGTTCTACTAGGTACAATTTTGCTCTACTAGGTACGATTTAGCTCTACTAGATACAACTTTGCTCTACTAGGTGCGATTTTGCTCTACCAGGTACAATTTTGCTCTACTAGGTACGATTTTGCTCTACTAGGTACAATGTTGCTCTACTAGGTACAATTTAACTCTATTAGGTACAATTTTGCTCTACTAGGTACAGTTTTGCTCTAGTAGGTACGGTTTTGCTTTGCTAGGTACGATTTAGCTGCACTAGGTAGAATTTCACTCTACTCGGTGCAATTTAGCTCTACTAGGTACAATTTTGCTCTACTTGGTGCAATTTAGCTCTACTTGGTACGATTTAGCTCTACTAGGTACAATTTTGCTCTATTAGGTACGATTTTGCTCTACTAGGTGCGATTTAGCTCTAGTAGGTACAATTTTGCTCTACTAGATACGATTTTGCTCTACTAGACGATTGAGCTCTACAAGGTGCGATTTTGCTCTACTAGGTACAATTTTGCTCTACTAGGTACGATTTAGCTCTACTAGGTACAATTTTGCTCTACTAGGTACGATTTTGCTCTACTAGACGATTTAGCTCTGATATTTTGCTCTACTAGGTACAATTTTGCTCTACAAGGTACGATTTAGCTTTACTAGGTACGATTTTGCTCTACTAGGTGCAATTTTGCTCTACTAGGTACAATTTTGCTTTACTAGATGCGATTTTGCTCTACTAGGTGCGATTTTGCTCTAATACGTACGATTTTGCTTTACTAGATGCGATTTTGCTCTACTAGGTACGATTTTGCTTCACTAGATGCGATTTAGCTCTACTAGGTGCAATTTTGCTCTACTAGATGCGATTTTGCTTTACTAGATGCGATTTTGCTCTTCTAAGTACAATTTTGCTCTACTAGGTGCGATTTTGCTCTACTAGATGCGATTTTGCTCTACTAGATACGATTTAGCTCTACTAGGTACGATTTAGCTCTACTAGGAACAATTTTGCTCTACTAGGTACGATTTTGCTCTACTAGGTACAATTTTGCCGTACTAGATGCGATTTAGCTCTACTAGGTACAATTTTGTTGCTCTACTAGGTGCGATTTTCCTATACTAGGTACGATTTAGCTCTACTAGGTACAATTTTGCTTTACTAGGTACATGTTTGCTCTACTAGGTGCAATTTTGCTCTACTAGGTACGATTTTGCTCTACTAGATGCGATTTTGCTCTACTAGGTGCGATTTTGCTCTACTAGGTACAATTTTGCTCTACTAGGTGCGATTTTGCTCTACTAGGTACAATTTTGCTCTACTAGGTGCGATTTTGCTCTACTAGGTACGATTTTGCTCTACTAAGTACAATTATGCTCTACTAGGTACAATTTTGCTCTACTAGGTACAATTTTGCTCTGCTAGGTGCGATTTTGCTCTACTAGGTACAATTTTGCTCTACTAGGTACAATTTTGCTCTACTAGGTACAATTTTGCTCTACTAGATGCGATTTTGCTCTACTAGGTGCGATTTTGCTTTACTAGGTACAATTTTGCTCTACTAGGTGCGATTTTGCTCTACTAGGTTCAATTTTGCTCCACTAGGTGCGATTTTGCTCTACTAGGTACAATTTTGCTCTACTAAGTGCGATTTTGCTCTACTAGGTACAATTTTGCTCTACTAGGTGCGATTTTGCTCTACTAGGTACAATTTTGCTCTACTAGGTGCGATTTTGCTCTACTAGGTACAATTTTGCTCTACTAGGTGCAATTTAGCTCTACTAGGTACAATTTTGCTCTACTAGGTACATGTTTGCTCTACTAGGTGCAATTTTCCTCTACTAGGTACGATTTTGCTCTACTAAGTACGATTTTGCTCTACTAAGTACAATTTTGCTCTACTAGGTGCGATTTTGCTCTACTAGGTGCGATATTGCTGTACTAGGTATGATTTTGCTGTACTAGGTACGATTTTGCTCTACTAGATGCGATTCAGCTCTACTAGGTGTGATTAATCTGAATATTTGAATCCTCTAAGTATTCTTTCCTTTCCGCTGCCTTTCAATAATGTATCCTCTAATGTTTTCTGGAAATTATATATTTTGCAAAAGACGTTTGATATTCGCATAGATGATCCTATTAATGTGACGATTATGCTCGTTTTTTCTATTTTATTGAAATAATGCCCTCCAACGGACGTCAGCAGCTTTGTAGGGTCTTTATTTGGACGTACAACTACAGTCCTGGAACTTTGTTTTAGACCGTCTCCGCATGATATCCTGTCTGGCATTATTTCAGAAACTGTTTCAACCGTGAACTCCTACCTACGCCTTTAGTGCCAGCACCCTATTTGTCTACTGCTTCCTACTCACTTCGCCAAAACATTATTAGATTCCACTCTCTGTTCGGAGTGCCTTGCTTTTTCCCTTCCTTCCAAGAATTCCTTCAAGTCGCGTACTGCAACTCTGTAAGTCTTTCTGTAAGAGAAACACTAATCAAGTACGTCGTGCGCCATTTTTATACTGCAGTATTCGCTGAGTAGTGCGGCAGATAATTTTTTTTCTTACTAAAATACTTCAGTTAATGATACACGCATGAAATTTGGTACATACCTTCTCCATAAGCCACTTTTTTAAAAATTACTGATTGGCCACTCAGAATTCCAAAATGGCTGCCGTTTTTCAGGTTGGGCGCTAGTAAAGGTTTTAACATGGGACTCAATTGCCTCTGGTCATGTTTTTGTGCATTTGTTTTGGTTGTACACATTTTAGGCAGAGTCACCAAGCAAAAGTGAAATGCATTTCTGTTAAAGATTTCATACAGCATATATAAAAGAAGATGGCATCCAATATGGCAGCCAAAAACCTTACATAATCGCGTCTCAGGATTCAGTAGGAATGGAAAAAGGTCTTCCTATTCAACATAATAATTTGCAAATTTATAATTTAGGATGTGGTTTTATCTTTAGTTTTAGTTTAAAAGAGATGCTGAAGAGTGCCTACAATAGTTAAGGGTGTTCACATGCAACCGCGCGGATTTATTAACGGCACCCGCTCGGATCGAGTTTCCCCTTGCAACCGCGCGGTTCGAGATACACGCGTTTACTACTGTCTGTTCACATGGACGGCGCGGATTTGCCTGCGCCACACGTCAAAATGGAGACTAATTGCTTAGACACCCTTGTTTAAATTTTTATTTTTATTTTTCTTATGAACTTGAAAAACATCCAGAATGATTATTACAACATAGTAAAGGAAACGTGTTGGGTGTAACTACTTAAAATTATCTGCAATTCTGATGAATACAAAGGAAAAAAATCACAGTTAAGTTTGAGGTAGACATCCTCCCTCTCGGTATATTTCCTTCAGGCAGGTTTATCGGTGGTGTTGAAATAGCATAAATTCGTACCTGTAGACATCTCGTGCCCTTACAAAATTATGCAAAATGAGACATGATGGTATTGTACTCTCAACAAAAAGCGTGTTAATATTGGTAGATCTGTGGTATACACGCCATTTATATTATATATACATTTTATATATATATATATATATATATATATATATATATATATATATATATATATATATATATATATATATATATATATATATATATATATATATAATATCCTTTATTTCAGCTCTGTGCCATATACATGGAATATACAAAATACAGACAGTAACATACACAATCTAGATACATGAGACAACATGATAAAAAAAAGGGAATAATCGTCACTTATCCACAAAATAGCTTGAGGTAGCATAAAAGATAGTAATCATAATACTGGTAATAACAGTAATAATATTGGTGAGAAAAAAAATGCATTGAGAGTTATACAGTTAGTGCACAGATTATATATCTTAAATGTCAACTAGAGACCTTAGGTGGTTACAGTAGTCAAGTTCAGAGGGCTAAATACGAACATTGAGTGAAAAGAAAACTTTACCTTGATAGTATTCACAGTAATAATTAAAAAGTAAAATATCAGCAAATATATAAATAATATGACAGAATCTGCAGATGACATCTTGCTCATACAGAGATTAATTCCTTTAATATCCTTTAATATATATATATATATATATATAATCTATCTTATATATTTAATATATATATATCATATATATATATATATATATATAATATATATATATATATATTATACAAATTTCTGACTCACATCCGGATCGAACCCGGGTCTTTCAATCGAAAAACCTGGGTTCCATCCTGATACGAGTCAGAAATTGATTTCTGTTCCACACATGATTGTGCGTTGATATATATATATATATATATATATATATATATATATATATATATATATATATATATATATGTGTGTGTGTGTGTGTGTGTGTGTGTGTGTGTGTGTCTGTGTGTGCAATGACAAGATTGCTAAGATATCTGCACTAAACTTGGTTATTGTGACTAAGGGAACCCAAGCGCTTAGCATTCCTAATGTGAGTCTACTTGGACTGGACAAATGTTCTCATGAGGAGGCAGACAGCCACATCTTTGTCCGTGCCAGACATGCTGTAGGACAGGGGAGCAAGTCAAGCATGGTGAAAGCAAATGATGCAGATGTCCTTGTCATTCATTGGCCTGAGTGAGTTCCCAACTCTGCAAAGCATGGCTCTGCAGCAGCTGTGGCTCGCATTTGGTCAAGGACAGAGCCTTCGATGGATTGGCATTCACAGCCTGTACAACATTGTTGGTCAAGAGAAGGCCAAAGGCATTTCGTTCTTCCATTCATTTACTGGTTGTGATGTGTCTCAGCCTTTAAAAATAAAGGAAAGAAATCAGAACTGCAGACATGGAGCATTTTTCCCGATGTCGCTCCAGTTTTTTTTGTAAACTCAGCAAGTACCCACCAACCATCGAAGCTGGCGATCTGAAGATTCTGGAGAAGTTTGTGGTCCTCAAGTATGACAGGTCAAGCACTGTTAACAATGTGGATGAGGCCAGACTTGACTTGTTAACAGAAAGCAACTCTGCTTTAACACACCAAGCGTTCAGCATATCAGGCAGTTTGTGTATGGGGTCAGACAATTCTGAGCCAGCCAAAAGCACAGAGTCCAGCTGACTGGGGTTGGGAAAAGATTGACAAAGACTGAAAAGTCTTCTGGACAGCCTGCTCCCCGACTCCAAATAGTTGTAAAAAGCTTACAATATGTGGCTGCAAGTCTGGCTGCAAATGCTACAGGCTTGGGCTCACACGCACAACTTTGTGTAGCTGCAAATGTGAGGTGTAACCATAATGCTGCAAATGATGCTTCAGATACATCTGAATACGAATTTCGTCACATTAAATGGTGACACCATACATCTGTAAAATCTTGAGATTATTTCAAGGCTTTAAAAAGACACTGAGACAGTGCTCGAACATTGATAAGATATTTTGTTATCCTACTCCATTATGCTCGTATACTTTTCAGTAATATTATGGGGTCCCTTTCCAAGATGTAATATTGATAGTAGCCCAATAGAAATGCTAGATACAGATTCTTTGGTCTCATGAATGTAGGCATAAGTAAAAATTCATATCTTAGTTGCAGAGCTATCAAGCAAAATGTTTCATGGCGGCCCTTTTGTACGCAATCTTTATCACAGCGATAAATATAGTAGTAGGAGCTCTGGTGATATCTTCAATTACCTCTTGTACCCAGGAAGACATTATCTGAATAATGACTGATGTATTTATTTCAACAATGATTTACTCAAAGTGTCAGAAATCGAAACAACTAGCGGCCATTTTGAAATGTGGCGGCCATACTGAGATTTTGCGTGGACACCCAGATTTTTCACAAGAGAGGGGTTAAAATGAGCATTTGTGTCAAATTTCATGCTTGTATCACAAGCTGAAGTATTTTTCCAGTTATCCGCTGCACTAGAGCTGTATCTTTGTATTTGCATGTCAAGGTTTGTTCATTTCATTTCTCAATATTAGACTGCCTTCTTTGTTTCTAGTTTTTCACATATGGGCTTTTTTCGCTGAAGCTTGCTTTACGAGTTAACTGGCACTTAGTCTTAATACAAATGCCTATCATTATAAATTATGAGCATACATTCTTATGGATAAACTGAAAGATTTAGTAAACTTCTAAAGCATTCATTGCCTAAATGTGGAAAAAGGAAAATAGTGGAAGTTGCTGAAATGAATTCAAAGTTTGCAGAAGTTTGTTCATTTGGGATGCTGAAAATAATAGTAATATACCTAAAGAGATGGCAGCAGTAAATGGAAGTATTTATGGCAAGTTTCATATCTCTGATTCTACTATTGTCGGAATATTTATTTTCCTATCTGGATGTGGCGGAAGTCTTCTCGATGACATAAAACTGAAATGGTGGTTTCCTTTTCCCTATAGAGGTAATGCGATTTAGACCAACGTAGGAGGACATCCTCTTTGGCGATCTTCCACGAGCTCCATTTCAATAAGGAACCTCTGTTACGTATCCTCTAGTATAACTAAGTATCGAAATTTCTGAGCTGTGCATGGCGCCAAGATCTATATTCTGCTGAAGTGCCAGAATTCACAACGGAAAGTGCCAGACAGTTTTCATGTCCATTACAACAAAACGGTGGAGTATTTTTTTTTACCAGTTATTGATATTGACTATTGAAACTTCATGCTATGCAGTAATACTATGATACGTCACGTATTAGGGTCTTATTGTCTTTTTACGCAGAGCTGTTGATGTATCTGTTAATCTGCTAGTTGATTTGTTGATATACATTTACATTTCATTTTCATTAACTTGATTCATTTTAAACTTCCCTCACAAATGTACAATCTATTCTGTGGAAACTCGTTAACATACTTTAATAGGTTGTGGTCTTCATTTCCAAAACATTATAAACAATGATTCGCGAGCATATGCGTATTCCTAAGACTCAAATGTGTCTGGGTGTACCTATACACAAATATTTATTTTCCGTTTTCAGTTCCTGCATCCACCTGCGACCAGTGTTAGCATATATTTATGTTTAAGGTGTCTAATTTATACATCCACACTGATAACAAAATTCCCATGACCGAAAAAAAAGTTTAGACTTAACTCGGTCAGTGTCTCACATGCCCTATACATATGATAACATGAATGGTAGTACATGTTATTTTAAGATGCCAAGTATGTTGAACAATGGTACTTAACCTTTTTATTACCACGCCCCTCTAAGAGATGGTCCTTCCCTCTGCGGCCCCATTGCATCTATGAATAAAATTCACTTTCAGATTAAAATAAAAATAGAAAAAATAGAGAGAGAGAGAGAGAGAGAGAGAGAGAGAGAGAGAGAGAGAGAGAGAGAGAGAGAGTAGGGGTGTTATTAATCTTTTGGGAATGAATTAGTGAGATACTTGACACTGTTTCATAGCGACTCTTGTTAAAGGAATAACGAATATATTTTTCCCTAGGGCTCGCTCGGACGCCCCCTTCGGAAATCGCTCAAGCCCCTCCATGGAGGCGCCCAGCCAGGTTAAGAACCTCTGAATTATTGTATATATATACATATATATATATATATATATATATATATATATATATATATGTATATATAATTATAATATATATATATATATGTATTATATATGATTATATATATATATATATATTATATATATATATCTATATATTATGTCATGACTGATGCGGAATGTCCATCTCATTTCACAGCGTATTTAGTCCAATCCCATGTGGATTATGTCCAACTCCCCCCCCCCCCCCCCGCCCCACACCTTACAGAGAATTAGGCCTAACTCACCTTCCACTGCAGATTATGTCCAACTCACCTTCCCGCAGTGGATTATGTCCAACACATTTTCCCATGTGTGGATTATGTCCAAACCATTTTTCCCAGTCGGATTAAGTCAATCACCTTCCCTACTGTAGATTATGTCGAACCCAACTTCCCCACTGTGGATTATGTCCAACTCATTTTCCCATCTGGATTATGTACAACTCACCTTCCCCACTGTGGATTATGCCCAACTCACCTTACCCACTGTGAATTATGTACAACTCACCTTCCCCACTGAGGATTATGTCCAACTCACCTTCCCCACTGAGGATTATGTCCAACTCACCTTCCCCACAGTGGATTATGCCCAACTCACCTTCCCCACCGTAGATTATGTCCAACTCCCCTTTCCCATTGTGGATTAAACCCAACTCACCTTCCCCACTGTGGATTATGCCCAACTCACCTTCCCCACTGTGGATTATGTCTAACTCACCTTCCCCACTGTGGATTATGCCCAACTCACCTTTCCCCACTGTGGATTACGCCCAACTCACCTTCCCCAATGTGGATTATGTCCAACTCACCTTCCCCTCTGTGGACTAAGCCCAACTCACCTTCCCCACTGTGGATTACGCATAACTCACCTTCCCCACTTTGGATTATGTCCAACTCACCTTCCCCACTGTGGATTATGTCCAACTCACCTTCCCCACTGTGGATTATGTCCAACCTACCTTCCCACTGTTGGATTATGTCCACTCAACCTTCCCCACTATGGATTTTATGTCCAACTCACCTTCCCCAACCCCCCCTGTGGAATTATTTGCGAACCCTTCAACTTCCCCGTGGATATGTCCAAACTCATTTTTCCATGTGGAATATGTCCAACTCACCTACACCACTGTGGATTATGCCCAACTCACCTTCCCCACTGTGAATTATGTACAACTCACCTTCCACTATGTGGATTATGTCCAACTCATTTTCCCATGTGGATTATGTCCAACTCACCTTCCCCACTGTAGATTATGTACAAGTCATCTTTCCCAACTGTGGAGTATGTCCAACTCACCTTCCCCACTGTGGAATATGCCCAACTCACCTTTCCCACTGTGGATTATGTCCAACTCACCTTCCCCTCTGTGGATTATGTCCAACTCACCTTCCCAACAGTGGATTATGCCCAACTCACCTTCCCCACTGTGGATTATGCCCAACTCACCTTCCCCACTGTGAATTATGTCCAACTCACCTTCCCCCACTGTGGATTATGCCCAACTCACCTTCCCCACTGTGGATTATGTCCAACTCACCTTCCCCACTGTGAATTATGCCCAACTCACCTTCTCCACTGTGGATTATGCCCAACTCACCTTCCCCACTGTGAATTATGCCCAACTCACCTTCCCCAATGTGGATTATGTCCACCTCACCTTCCACATTGTGAATTACGCCAACTCACCTTCCCCACTGTGGACTACACCCAACAAACCTCCCCCACTGTGGATTACGCCTAACTCACCTTCCCCACTTTGGATTCCGTCCAACTCACCTTCCCCACTGTGGATTATGTACAACTCACCTTTCCCACTGTGCTTTACGTCCAACACACCTTGCCCGCTGTGGATTAAGCCCAACTCACCTTGCCCACTGTGGATATGCCCAACTCACCTTTCCCACTGTATATTATGTCCAACTCACCTTCCCCACTGTGGATTATGTCCAACTCATTTTCCCATGTGGATTATGTCCAAATCACCTTCCACACTGTGGATTATGTCCAACTCACCTCCCCACTTTGGATTATGTCCAACTCACCTTCCCCCACTGTGGATTATGTCCAACTCACCTTACCCACTCTGGATTATGTCCAACTCACCTTTCCCACTGTGGATTATGCCCAACTCATTTTCCCATGTGGATTATGTCCAACTCACCTTCCCACACTGTGGATTATGTCCAACCCACCTTCCCCACTGTGGATTATGTCCAACTCATTTTCCCATGTGGATTATATCCAGCTCACTTTCCCAACTGTGGATTATGTCTAATTCACCTTCCCCACTGTTGATTATGTCCAACTCTCCTTCCCCACTGTGGATTATGTCCAACTCATTTTCCCATGTGGATTATGTCCAACTCACCTTCCCCCACTGTGGATTATGTCCAACTCACCTTCCCCACTGTGGATTATGTCCAACTCATTTTCCCATTTGGATTATGTCAAACTCACCTTCCCCATTATGAATTATGTCCAGCTCACCTTCCCCCACTGTGGATTATGTCCAACTCACCTTCCCAACTGTGGATTATGTCCAACTCACCTTCCCCACTGTTGATTATGTCCAACTCACCTTCCCCAATGTGGATTATGTCCAACTCATTTTCCCATTTGGTTTATGTCCAACTCACCTTCCCCACTGTGGATTATGCCCAACTCACCTTCCCCACTGTGGATTATGTACAACTCACCTTCCCCACTGTGGATTATGTCCAACTCATTTTCACATGTGGACTATGTCCAACTCACCTTCCCCACTGTGGATTATGCCCAACATACCTTCCCACAGTGGTTCATGTACAACTCACCTTCCCCAACTGTGGAATATGTCCAACTAACCTTCCCCACTGTGGATTATGTCCAACTCACCTTCTCCACTGTAGATTATTCCTAACTCACCTTCCCACATGTAGATTATGTCCAACTCACCTTCCCCACTGTGGATTACGTCCAACTCACCTTCCCCACTGTGGATTATGTCCAACTCACCTTCCCCACTGTGGATTATGTCCAACTCACCTTCCCCACTGTGGATTATGTCCAACTCACCTTCCCCATTGTGGATTAAGCCCAACTCATCTTTCCCATGTGCATTACACACAACTCACCTTCCCCACTATGGATTACTCCCAACTCAACTTCCCCACTGTGGATTACGCCCAACTCACCTTCCCCACTGTGGATTACGCCCAACTCAACTTCCCCACTGTTGATTAGTTCCAACTAACCTTCCCCCCCTGTGGATTATGTCCAACTCACCTTCCCCACTGTGAATTATGCACAACTCACCTTCCCCACTATGGATTACTTCCAACTCATTTTCCCATACAGATTATATCTAACTCACCTTCTCCAATGTGGATTTTATCTAACTCACCTTCCCCACTGTGCATTATGTCCAACTTATTTTTATGTGGGTTATATCTAACTCAACTTCATAACTGTGGATTATGTCCAACTCACCTTCCCCATTGTGGATTATGACCAACTCACCTCCCCCAACGGGTGTGGATTATGCCCAACTCACCTTCCCCACTGTGGATTATGCCCAACTCACCTTCCCCACTGTGGATTATGTCCAACTCACCTTCCCCCACTGGGGATTATGTCCAACTCACCTTCACAAATGTGGATTACGCCCAACTCACCTTCTCCACTCTGAATTATGCGCAACTCACCTTCCCCACTGTGGATTATGGCCAATTCACCTCCCCCACTGTGGAATATATCCAACTCATTTTCCCATGTGGATTATGGCCAACTCACCTTCCCCACTGTGGATTACGTCCAACTCACCTCCCCCCACTGTGGATTATGTCCAACACATTTTCCCATTTGGATTATGTCCAACTTACCTTCCCTACTGTGGATTATGCACAACTCACCTTCCCCACTGAGGATTATGTCCAACACATTTTCCCAATTGGATTATGTCCAACTCACCTTCCCCACTGTGGATTATGCACAACTCACCTTCCCCACTGTGGATTATGCCCAACTCACCTTCCCTACTGTGGATTATGCCCAACTCACCTTCCTGACTGTGGATTATGTCCAACTCACCTTCCCTACTGTGGATTATGCCCAACTCCCCTTCTCGACTGTGGATTATGTCCAACTCACCTTCCCCCACTGTGGATTATGTCTAGTTCACCTTCCCCCACTGTGGGTTATGTCCCCCTCACCTTCCCCATTGTGGATTATGCCCTACCCACCTTCCCCCACTGTGGATTATGTCCAACTCCCCTTCGCACTGTGGATTATGTCCAACTCATTTCCTATCTGGATTATGTCCAACTATCCTTTACCACTTTGGATTATGTCCAATTCACCTTCCCCACTGTGGATTATGTCCAACTCACCTTCCCCACTGTGGATTATGTCCAACTCATTTTCCCATGTGCATTATGTACAACTCACCTTCCCCACTGTTTATTATGTCGAACTCACCTTCCCCACTGTGGATTAAGTCCAACTCACCTTCCCGCACTGTGGATTAACTCCAACTCACCTTCCACACTGTGGATTATGTCCAACTCACCTTCCCCACTGTGGATTATATCTAACTCATTTTCCCATGTGGATTATGTCTAACTCATCTACCCCACTGTTTATTATGTACAACTCACCTTTCCCACTGTGGATTATGTCCAATTCATTTTTCCATGTGGATTATGTCCAACTCACCTTCCTCAACTGTGGATTATGTCCAACTCACCTTCCCCACTGTGGATTATATCCAACTCACCTTCCTGACTGTGGAGTATGCGCAACTTACCTTCCCAATGTGGATTGTCCAACTCATTTTCCCATGTGGAGTATGTCCAACTAACCTTCCCCACTGTGGATTATGTTCAACTCACCTTCCCCCACTGTGGATTATGTCCAACTCAACTTCCCAACGGTGGATTATGTACAACTCACCTTCCCCAACTGTGGATTATAACCAACTCACCTTCCCCAATGTCGATTATGTCCAACTCACCTTCCCCCACTGTGGATTATGTCCAACTCACCTTCCCCACTGTGGATTATACCCAACTCACCTTCTCCAATGTGGATTATGTCCAACTCACCTTCCCCACTGTGGATTATGTCCAACTCACCTTCCCGAAAGTAGATTATGTCCAACTCACCTTCCCAATATAGATTATGTCCAACTCACCTTCCCCAATATCGATTATGTCCAACTCACCTTCCCCCACTGTGGATTATATCCAACTCACATTCCCCACTGTGAATTATGCCCATCTCACCTTACCCACTGTGGATTATGTCCACATAACCTTCCCCACTGTGGTTTACGCTCAACTCACCTTATCCACTGTGGATTATGTCCAACTCACCTTCCCCACTGTGCATTATGTCCAACTCACCTTCCCCACAGTGGATTATGTTCAACTCACCTTCCCCACTGTGGATTATGTTCAATTCACCTTCCCCAATTTGGATTATGTCCAACTCACCTTCGCCACATTGGATTATGTCCAACCTACCTTCCCCACTGTGGATTATGTCCAACTCACCTTTCCCACTGTGGATTATGCCCAACTCATTTTCCTATGTGGATTATGTCCAACTCACCTTCCCACACTGTGGATTATGTCCAACTCACCTTCCCCACTGTAGATTATGCCCAACTCACCTTACCACAGTGGATTATGTACATCTTACCTTCCCCCACAGTGGACTATGTCAAACTCACCTTCCCCACTGTGGATTATGTCCAACTCACCTTCCCCACTGTGGATTATTCCCAACTCACCTTCCCCACTGTGGATTATGCCCAACTCACCTTCCCCACTGTGGATTATGCCCGACTCACCTTCCCCACTGTGGATTATGTCCAACTCACCTTCCCCACTGTGGATTATGTCCAACTCACCTTCCCCCACTGTGGATTATGTCCAACACATTTTCCCATGTGGATTATGTCCAACTCACCTTCCCCACTGTGGATTATGCACAACACAATTTCTCCCACCTCCCCACTGGGATTATGCAACAACTGCCCCACTTCCCCAACACCTTCCCCACTGTGGATTATGCCCAACTCACCTTCCCGACTGTGGATTATGTCCAACTCACCTTCCCCCACTGTGGGTCTAACTCACCTTCCCCATTGTGGATTATGTCCAACTCACCTTCGCACTGTGGATTATGTCCAACTCATTTTCCGATCTGGATTATGTCCAACTAACCTTTACCACTGTAGATTATGTCCAATTTACCTTCCCCACTGTGGATTATGTCCAACTCATTTTCCCATGTGCATTATGTACAACTCACCTTCCTTACTGTTTATTATGTCGAACTCACCTTCCCCACTGTGGATTAAGTCCAACTCACCTTCCCGTACTGTGGATTAACTCCAACTCACCTTCCCCACTGTGGATTATGTCCAACTCACCTTCCCCACTGTGGATTATGTCCAACTCACCTTCCCCACTGTGATTTACGCTCAACTCACCTTCCCCACTGTGGATTACACCCAACTCAAATTCCCCTCTGTGGATTATGCTCAACTCACCTTCCCCACTGTGGATTATGTCAAACTCACCTTCCCCCACTGTGGATGATGTCCAACTCACCTTCCCCAATGTGGATTATGCCCAACTCACCTTCCCCACTGTGGATTATGTCCAACTCATTTTCCCATGTGGATTATGTCCAACTCACCTTCCCCAGTGTGGATTATGTCCAACTCACGTTCACCTCTGTGGATTATGTCCAACTCATTTTCCCATATGGATTATGTCCAACTCACCTTCTCCACTGTGGATTATGTCCAACTCACCTCCCCCAATGGGAAATAATGTACAACTCACCTTCCCCACTGTGGATTATGCCCAAGTCACCATCCCCACTGTGGATTGTGCCCAACTCACTTTCCCCACTTTGTATTATGTCCAACTCACCTTCCCCCACTGTGGATTATGTCCAACTTACCTTCCCCACGGTGGATTACGCCCAACTCATTTTCCCCAGTGTGGATTATGTCCAACTCACCTTCCCCCCCTGTGGATTATGCCCAACTCACCTTCCCTACTATGGATTATGTCCAACTCACCTTCCCCACTGTGGATTATGCTCAACTCACCTTCTCCACTGTGAATTATGTCCAACTCGCTTTCCCCACTGTGGATTATGCCCAACTCAAATTCCCTACTGTGGATTATGTCCAACTCACCTTCCCCACTGTGGATTATGTCCAACTCACCTTCCCCATGTGGAATTATGTCAACTCCCCACCTTCCCCACTGTGGATTATGTCCAACTCATTTTCCCATGTGGATTATGTCCAACTCACCTTCCCCACTGTGGAATATGTCCAACTCACCTTCCCCACTGATGATTATATCCAACTCATTTTCCCATATGGATTATGTCCAATCACCATCCCACTGAGGACTATGTCAACTCACCTTCCCATTGTGGATTATGTTATTCCACCTTCCCAATGGGGAAATTATTGTCAATTCACCTTCCCCACTGTGGATTATGCCCAACTCACCTTCACCCCACTGGGATATGCCAACTCACCTTTCAACTTTGATTATGTCCAACTTACCTTCACCCACTATAGATTATGTCCAACTCACCTTTCCCATGTTGGATTATGGCCAACACACCTTCCCCACTGTGGATTATGTCCAACTCACCTTCCACACTGTGGATTATGCCCAACTCACCTTCCCCACTGTGGATTATGTCCAACTCATTTTCCAATGTGGATTATAAACCAACTCACCTTCCTCACTGTGGATTATGCAACAACTCCATTCCCCATTGGGATATGGCCAACCCCACATTCCCACTGTTGGATTAGTCCACCCCTTCCACACCTGTGGATTAAATGCCAACTCACCTTCTGGGATTATGTCCAACTTACCTTATTTTCCAAACTTAGATTATGGTCCAACTCACCTTTTCCCATGTTTGGATTAAAGGGCCAATCCCACCTTCCCCACTGTGGATTATGGTCCAACTCACCTTCCACACTGTGATTATTGGCCCAACTCACTCCTTCCCCACTGTGGATTATGGTCTAACTCATTTTCCAATGTGGATTATAAACCAACTCAACCTCCTTCCCCCACTGTGGATTATGGTAAACTCACCTTCCCATTTGTGGATTATTGCCAACCCACCTTCTCACTGTGGATTATGTCCAACTCAGCCTTCCACCTGTGGATTATGCCCAACTTCCCACCTTCCCACTGTGGGAATTATGTCCAACTCAATTTTCCAATGTGGGATTAAACCAACCCACCTTCCCCACTGTGGAATTATGTACAACTCCAAACCTGTCCCCACCTGTGGATTATGTCCACCCCCTAACCTTCCCACGTGGCTATGTCCTAACTCACCTTCCTTCCCCACTGTTGGGATTAATGGTTCCAACTTCGCTTCCCAACTGTGAATTATGTCCAACTTTTCCCACCTTCCCCCTCTGGGATTATGTCCAACTCCACCTTCCCCATGGGGTGTTATGTTCCCCCAACCCATTTATCCATGTTGGTATCTTATTTGTCCAACTCAACCTTCCCCACTATTGGATTATTGTCCAACTCCACCTTCCCAATTGGATTATGTTCCACTCCCACCTTACCACGTGGATTACATCCAACTCTCCTTCCCCTCTGTGGATTATGTCCATCTTATTTTCCCATGTGGATTATGTCTAACTCACCTTACCCACTGTGGATTATGTCCAACTCACCTTCCCCACTGTGGATTATATCCAACTCATTTTCCCATGTGGATTATATCCGACTCACCTTCCCCACTGTGGATTATATCCAACTCACCTTCCCCACTGTGGATTATGTCCAACTCATTTTCCCTTGTGGATTATGTCCAACTAACCTTCCCAACTGTGGATTATGTGCAACTCACCTTCCCCTCCGTGGATTATACCCAACTCACCTTCCCCACTATGGATTATGGCCAACTCACCTTCCCCACTGTGGATTATGCCCAACTCACCTTCCCCACTGTGGTTTTTGTCCAACTCACCTTCCTAACTGTGGATTATGTCCAACTCACCTTCCCTAATGTGGATTATGTCCAACTCATTTTCTTATGTGGATTATTATCCAAACTCACTTCCCTACTGTGGGATTAGTCCATCTTATTTTCCCATGTGGATTATGTCTAACTCACCTTACCCACTGTGGATTATGTCCAACTCACCTTCCCCACTGTGGATTATATCCAACTCATTTTCCCATGTGGATTATATCCGACTCACCTTCCCCACTGTGGATTATATCCAACTCACCTTCCCCACTGTGGATTATGTCCAACTCATTTTCCCTTGTGGATTATGTCCAACTAACCTTCCCAACTGTGGATTATGTCCAACTCCCCTTCCCCACTGTGGATTATACCTAACTCACCTTCCCCACTGTGGATTATGGCCAACTCACCTTCCCCACTGTGGATTATGCCCAACTCACCTTCCCCACTGTGGTTTTTGTCCAACTCACCTTCCTAACTGTGGATTATGTCCAACTCACCTTCCCTAATGTGGATTATGTCCAACTCATTTTCTTATGTGGATTATGTCCAACTCACCTTCCCTACTGTGGATTATGTATAACTCATTTTCCCATGTGGATTATGTCCAACTCACCTTCCCTACTGCGGATTATGTACAACTCACCTTTCCCCAATGTGGATTATGTCCAACTCACCTTCCCCACTGTGGATTATGTCAACTCACCTTCCCCCTACGGCTCACCTCCCCCACTTTGGATTATGTCCAACTCACCTTCCCCACTGTGGATTATGTCCATCTCCTTCCCTACTCCGGATTATGTCCAACTCATCTACCCCACTGTGGATTATGCCCAACTCACCTTCCTAACTGTGGATTATGTCAAACTCACCTTCCCTGCTGTGGATTATGTCCAACTCATTTTCTTATGTGGATTATGTCCAACTCACCTTCCTCGTGTATTATGTGCAACTAATTTTCCCAGGCGGATTATGTCCAACTCATTTTCCCATGTGGATTATGTCCAACTCACCTTCTCCGTGTATTATGTCCAACTCATTTTCCCATGTAGATTATGTCCAACTCACCTTCCCCCTGTGGATTATGCCCAACTTATTTTCCCATTTGGATTATGCCCAACTCACCTTCCCCATTGTGGACTATGTCTAATTCATTTTCCCATGTGGATTATGTCCAACTCACCTTCCCTATTGTGGATTATGTCCAACTCACCTTCCCCATTGTGGATTATGTCTAATTCATTTTCCCATGCGGATTATGTCCAAATCACCTTCTCTATTGTGGATTATGTCCAACTCACCTTCCCCATTGTGGATTATGTCTAATTCATTTTCCCATGTGGATTATGTTCAACTCACCTTCCCCCTGTGGATTATGCCCAACTTATTTTCCCATTTGAATTATGCCCAAATCACCTTCCCCATTGTGGATTATGTCTAGTTCATTTTCCCATGTGGATTATGTCCAACTCACCTTCCCTATTGTGGATTATGTCCAACTGACCTTCCCCATTGTGGATTATGTCTAATTCAATTTCCCATGTGGATTATGTCCAACTCACATTCCCCCGGTGGATTAGGTCCAACTCAATTTCCCATGTGGATTATGTCCAACTTACCTTCCCCATTGTGGATTATGTCTAACTCACCTTCCCCATTGTGTATTATGTCTAATTCATTTTCTCATGTGGATTATGTCCAACTCACCTTCCCCAATGTGGATTATGTTCAACTCACCTTCCCCAATGTGGATTATGTCTAACTCACCTTCCCCATGTGGATTATGTCCAACTCACCTTCCCCATTGTGTATTATGTCTAATTCATTTTCCCATGCGGATTATGTCTAACTCACCTCCCCCCTGTGGATTATGACCAACTCATTTTCTCATGTGGATTATGTCCAACTCACCTTCCCCCTGTGGATTGTGTCCAACTCACCTTCCCCCTGTGGATTATGACCAACTCATTTTCCCATGTGTATTATGTCCAACTCACCTTCCCCCTGTGGATTGTGTCCAACTAACCTTCTCCATTGTGGATTATGTCTAACTCACCTTCCCCCTGTGGATTATGTCCAACTCACCTTCCCCCTGTGGATTATGACCAACTCATTTTCCCATGTGGATTATGTCCAACTCACCTTCCCCCTGTGGATTGTGTCCAACTCACCTTCTCCATTGTGGATTATGTCTAACTCATCTTCCCCATTGTGGATTTGTCTAACTCATTCTTCCTTCATTGACGGATTATTTCCAACCTCCAACCTCTACCACCCCCCTGTGGAGTTGTGTCCAACTCACCTTCTCCATTGTGGATTATGTCTAACTCACCTTCCCCACTGTGGATTATGTCCAACTCACCTTCTCCCTGTGGATTGTGTCCAACTCACCTTCTCCATTGTGGATTATGTCTAACTCATCTTCCCCATTGGGGATTATGTCCAACTAACCTTCCCCATTGCGGATTATGTCCAACTCACTTACCCATTTGGATTATGTCTAACTCACCTTCCCCCTGTGGATTATGTCCAACTCATTTTCCCATGTGGATTATGTCCAACTCACCTTCCCCCTGTGGATTATGTCCAACTCATTTTCCCCTGTGGATTATGTCCAACTCACCTTCTCCCTGTGAATTATGTCTAACTCATTTTCCCATGGATTATGTCCAACTCACCTTCCCCCGTGATTATGTCCAACTATTTTCCCTGTGGATTATGTCCAACTCACCTTCCCCCTGGATTATGTCCAACTCATTTTTCCCCTGTGGATTATGGGGTCCAACTCACTTCTCCCTGATTATGTCCCAACTCATTTTTTCCCCATTGGTTATGTCCCAACTCCCACAATTTTCCACCCATGTGGATTAGCCAACCCCTCCAACCTTTTCCCCTGTGGGATTATGTCCAAACTAATTTTCCCCTTGTGGTAATTATGTTCCAACTTCAATTTTTCCCCCTGGTGGATTAGGTCCAACTTCATTTTTCCCCTGGTGGAAATTATTAATCCAACCCCCTCCAACCTTTTCCCCTGTGGTATGGAGTCCAAACTCATTTTTCCCAATTGTTGGATTATGTCCCAACTCACATTCCCCATTGTGGATTATGTCAAACTCTTTTTCCCATGTGGATTATGTCCAACTCACCTGGCCTCTGTGGATTATGTTCAACTCACCTTCCCCCTGTGGATTATGTCCAACTAATTTTCCCCTGTGGATTATGTCCAACTCACCTTCCCTCTGTGGATTATGTCCAACTCATTTTCCCCTGTGGATTATGTCCAACTCACCTTCCCCCTGTGGATTATGTCCAACTCATTTTCTCATGTGGATTATGTCCAACTCACATTCCCCCTTTGGATTATGTCCAACTCATTTTCTCATGAGGATTATGTCCAACTCACCTTCCCCCTGTGGATTATGTCCAATTCATTTTCCCATGTGGATTATGTCCAACTCATCTTCCCCCTGTGTATTATGTCCAACTCATTTTCCCATGTGGATTATGTCCAATTCACCTTCCCCACTGTGGATTATGTCCAACTCACCTTCCCCCCGTGGATTATGTCCAACTAATTTTCCCATGTGGCTTGTGTCCAACTCACCTTCCCCACTGTGGATTATGTCCAACTCATTTTCTCATGAGGATTATGTCCAACTCACCTTCCCCCTGTGGATTATGTCCAACTCATTTTCCCATGTGGATTATGTCTAACTCACCTTCCCCATTGTGGATTATGTCCAACTCATTTTCTCCTGTGGATTATGTCCAACTCACCTTCCCCCTGTGGATTATGTCCAACTCATTTTCCCATGTGGATCATGTCCAATTCACATTTCCCCTGTGGATTTTGTCCAATTCATTTTCCCATGTGGATTATGTCCAACTCACCTCCCCCCTGTGTGTTATGTCCAACTCATTTTCCCATGTGGATTATGTCCAACTCATCTTCCCTCTGTGGATTATGTCCAACTCATTTTCCCATGTCGATTATGTCCAACTCACCTTCCCCCCGTGGATTATGTCCAACTCACCTTTCCCCTGTGGATTATGCACAACGATAATGCGACTTCTGCAGCACAGCGTCGTTATGCATACGTTGCTTGTTTCAAGAATGTTTTAGCCTTTTCAAACAATATTTTCTTTTTTACAACGACTAACAATATCGACAAACTGCTACTCCTAAGAAGGTCTTTATTTGTGTTCTTTTGACTAAACCGATCTCCCTGTCCATTTTTAATCGTTAACGCGATTTTTTTTATGAGAATTTCTTTCTTGCGAAAAAGCAATGTTTTCCCTATGATTTGCTCCCAGTTAAATAAAAAAACTAAATGTGATAGAGACCTTTTTTCAGAGTTATTGGATCTAGTCTTCTCTTATTTCTTTTATTTCTTCTTCTTACATCTGTCCCAAAGATACAATTAAAATCTTCAAGCATTCGCTGGATTATGTAATTATTAATACAAGGCCGCACATCAAAATCATATCGACATGCAGATAAAAATATAGTTTTACAGTCAACACGAAACTGGAAGTATTTTAATAAACCCCAATGTAAAACAATGACATGCAGAACTCATCAATAATTTTATTCATCAAGATTTAATTGGCAAGATAAGTTCACCTCCGCATATTTTCTACATCACCCCGACATTAGATTAAGGTCCCAAAATATAATGCACTATATTTTTTTAATGAATTACTGGTAATCGGTGCAACGTGGTCATTATCCATTAAAATTAGGTAAAGTATAACTATGGTAAACATGCAAGATTGACCTTGATGACTTGGTAAATACTGAACCAGCGTCAATTTTATATGTTATATTCACACCGATCAACAAACTGAACAAAGACGACATGAAATTGAGATAATGCGGTATATAAACTACACGTAAAGACGTCGTAATTATACATGCAGATCTATGTTTCTGCGATTAGATGATGGTGATATACTGACCTACTACATAGATGCGGGTTCTGAGTTTTTGAAAATGCGCGCAAATGAAAGGTGAAACAAAACCGTTGTTCAAAATTAGTTCTAGATGATCTAAGACCATTCCACTCTGAACATGAACCTGCCAGTTGGAAACTCCTCAACATAACTTTTAAGGCTGTTAGTTCATACTTCAGCGACAGAAGACTCCGAACATTTTACGAGACAGTGTATTAAAGAGTAATCAAATCTACAAAATACATCAACTGCAAACTAACATTTCCTACTACACGAAACGCCATTACAAATTAAAGTAGAGTTTACTGCACAGCATCTATCATAATCAATTATATTAAACTAATCACCCTACAGTCACTACTGAATCTTAGGCATTCAGAGGAATGTGGCCTCCCATTCACAGCTTTCTTAAAGGCCACTTGCGGTCAGCCCACGCTGTGCAGCCTTCATTGGAAATCGAGACTAGTTGGGCAGAACTATACTTTACCCAATAGTTTATTTGGCTTTTCCTCTTCTTGTGATTTAAACTTCTAACCTTTAAGGAGGCCAGGTGTTGTCGTTTTAAAGGTACTCTGTATTTCCCATTAACTGATCTGTATCACAAGGGTAGTGGTTGGAGTAACTCAGTGATAGGGAACTGGTATCGCATCTGCAGGAATCCATGGTTTGATCCCGGCATGCCGCCACCAGTTGACCCACCCGTGATTATGCTGAAAAGGCCACCAGCGTCACAGAGACATCATCGTCCCATAAAAGTGCGGTTTAAACATGAATACGAGGACTTTACGGTGTTTACCTTTCCCCAAAACTACAGCCAAGGTGCTTGATCATGAGGATTTTATAGCCTCAAAGGAATAAAAGAATGTGAAACAGACAATGGGTTTTGAACCGCCACATTCCTGCCAAGCAAGTTACCACTGATTATTAACGACTAAACGCAAACAGCTTTCCCTTTTTATACGATAAATAAATAAATACTTTGAGAAATTTAACTTTGGTAAGACAAAATGGATAAACTAAATTTATATATAACCATGCCCTATGAATCTTTTCTAAGTGTCATAAGACACAGACTACTTGGGGTGTTCGTGCATGAGTATTGAAGACTGCCGGTGGCGTTCTGGTATCACAGTGAGATTTATCCTTATTCTCATCCATAGACAATTCAGCAGGTTTAAGACTGATGGAGGACGAAGTTGCAGCGATGAATAGAGTTCTCAAATAATTCTCCTTGATGATGACTGCAGCACTGCAACGATCATTAAAATATTCAATAATGGCTTAAATAATTGGGTGTTTTGCTTCAGTAAATGTCTACCAGCATTAACTAGGAGTCAGAGATAGGGCAGGGAGGACCCAGGAACCCTAATGCATCATTCCATGGCCTAGGATTCTATACATGACATTTAACCCTCGCCATTATTATAAGGGGAAGCTCATATAATGATGGCACCACTACAGAGTGCCTTGCGTGGCACATTGCAGATGGAGGTACCAGTTCTTGGCAGCATCCCTCGCGAGCAGACGCACTCATCTCTTCTTTTTATTTTCCATCTGTTCCCATTAGCCTATTCCAACATAGCATCCTAACAGCTTTAACTTCACCCTAATTCAGCTATCACCTCTCATTTAAGAACGCATTCTTCGCGTGATCTCTGTGAAATTTCAGAAATCCCACTCGTTGGTCTCCTTTCACTACTTTTATAAATAATAATAATAACACTAGCAGCTTGAAGCTATCTTGATTATCAATAATAGCAAATATCTAGATAAACACAATTCATGGTTAGGATCTGCTACTGGGTTTACCCATCAACGCCGAAAAAAAAGACGTTCAAGAACGAATAAAATTGATGGAAAAGCGTCATATCAGTAACTCACATACTCCATTTATATGATAAGTGACATAAAATTCTGATTGCTGTGAAATATCAGTGGGACGCACTCCCTTGTCATGACATACAGACCCCTAAAGATATATAAGGGTCTACACATCTATTTCTTGACTGAGAAGAAGTTGAATAACGATCAGAGTTTTTCATCTCATAGGGAACTCAAAAAGTAGAGAGAGAGAGAGAGAGAGAGAGAGAGAGAGAGAGAGAGAGAGAGAGAGAGAGAGCGAGAGAAAGTCAGTTCCACGAGAGACAAAAACGACTTTCACGATTCCGAACTCGTGACCCTGAGTTCACGGTATTACGAACTACTCGGCTACGACTATCCGCTATCGCACTAAGAACCTAGGAGGCCATGAGAACCAGAGAGAGAGAGAGAGAGAATTATTAGAAAAGGCGAGTAAAAAATAAATTACAAATGCAATTTTTCTTAATTCACGCTGTTTACCTTATATATTCTTTACCTGTAAAGAATATATAAAATTCCCAAAATATATTCTATACGCCCGCAAATTCACACTTACTTTGCAGTATTTTAAGCAAATAATGGAATACGTCTAATACTCTACATTTTCTAGTTATATCATCTACTCTCCTGAAAAACCTCAATTGGCGATGATGTAAAAAAAAAAAAATCCTAATTATAACGTTTTTGATACTAGCACCTGATATTATTATGAATTTTCAACTTTTACCTCTTTACCATGACCCTGCCAATGTTCAACTGAATCTTCTGACGTTCGGCAGTCAGGTCTAAAGTCATAACTGTAATTAGACACGCAGTACTATGGTGGACATGATAAAAATAAGCCATTCTTTGGAGAGACTTATCAAGAGCTGCGAATACTCACAATACGTCACACTTAAGATCTAAAATCTCATTCCTATTTGATAAAAGTGAGAAATACAAGGGAAAAAAAAAGACGCACAAAGATACGACAGCGAAAAAATCTTACACAAACCACCCAGTCCGTTTCATAAGGAATCAATATTTATCAGTTCGTACCCCGCATCTTATAAGTCAATATGAAAATAAGCATAATAATACAACCATGTACTGAACAAAAATAATATCGCAAAATTCGGAGGTGCTCCCTTTGTTAACTACAGTACCGAAAATGAAAGAATCCAAGAACTGTGAGAATGTTGAGAGCAGCTGAATTATAACATTTAATGTTCGCTTATCATTACGATAAAGGGCATCACATTTTTCATAATATCAAAACGTTCGTTGTGAGCAGTGGAGTATTAGTTGCAAACATTGTTGCCAGTTGTCTCCTTCCTGCAAATAAACAAATGAATAACCGGTTATAACAATATTCAAGTGTGCACTCTAAAGAATTAAACAAAAGGAAAAAAAAAGATTCAAGGTCCTAATTATATTAACACTGTAAGCTGAATGAAAAGAAAAACATGATTGACAGTAAATGGGACCTGAGTGTTTTACCATTATTCTCTTTTGCTAGAAGATTAAAAAAAAATAATAACCAAAATAATCTTGACTAACTGGCCTCTTCTAAATTGTCAGCTGCTGTTATATGTAGGCTGAATGTCAAGTGGAAATCTCCACCCCTGGAGTTTCCAGAATTCAATGATCATATACACAGATAAAGATGTACCGCATTCTCTTATGTCATCAAATTAAATCGAAGATGCTCTAGCTGAGATACGTGAGAAGACCAAACTTCCTGATGATCCCGCAACTGCTCATTTCCTAGGTCTCAGAAGACGTCTTGTTAAAGGAAGGGGACAGATGATAGAAAGGGACGAAGAGGAAACACTCTGACTGAAATCATTCTCGACCATTATTGTTTCAGCGTAAAAACTACAGCGTAGGTTCTTACATTACCACACCTACCCCCCCCCCCCCCCCCCCTCTTAAAAGTTGGTCCTTCCACACGGGCCCCTTGCATGCATGAGTAAAATTCCTTCCAATATTCAAAGGAAAATGAAAAAAAAGAGAGAAAGAGAATGGGTTCTGAGGGATAGGGTGGGAGGTATATAATCATAAAAACATGGTAAGTCCAACGAGTCAAAGTAGAGTAGTAGACTACAGTAAACTAACGTTATAAGACGATACTTTTGCGTTTTTTCAGAAACTTCTGTTAAGAGAATAACGAATATAATTAGAGAATTTTGTTGTTTGCCAAGGCTGCCCCACCCCTCCACCCACCCACCCCCGCCCCTGTATCAGAACGACTGAACTCCAGGAAGACTAACAACAAAAGCCAAGAAGAATGAGGTGGTTAATTCTACAAGTAACTCGTGAAATCCCCTTGTAGGCATTGCTACATGCATATACATACAACAGATTTTCTCTTAATCAAGATAACCTTGAAAATCAAAATAAAAGAGATTTGCGTACAGTTAAGATATTATATCTTCGAGGCGTAATGAATATGTAAGGATCTGTCATATCAGAATCGCAAATTCTCTTCTTAGTCACGATGAAACTGAATTCCAAATGTGACTGATTTAAATATATGAGAGCATTGCACTCAGCAGCAATAATGCAGTCGATTCCTCAAGGGGAAAAAAATATGTATGCATATTCTTCGTAAGTCTCTGTGGACGGAAAGGAAAGAAAATGGCTGACGACGTTGTGGGACACTGGAGAGATATTCCGCAGGAAATATGTCTCAGTGGATCTCGCTGTTTCACCAAGAATATCCTTGGATGACGTCATATAACCAAGACCAAGGAGCTTGGAGGAAAATTTAAAGCACTCACATACTCTCTCTCATACACGTACACAAACACAGACACACACGCACACACACACACACACATATATATATATATATATATATATATATATATATATATAATATATATATATATATATTCATATATAATATATGTATGTATGTAGAATCTACTGGTCATTTTTACCACACATATGTAAATATAATAGCCACAATGTCCTCTCAACTTCTCAAATTTGAGAAGTTAAAAGGGGATTGTGGCGATTACATTTAATCACTATATATATTATATATATATATATATATATATATATATATATATATATATATATATATATATATATATACAAGGTGGTAGAGGGGACAGTGAGAGTATGGGACATAACAGTACCTATCACATACTTCAAATAACAATTTGACTGAAAAAGTAAGACAGGTGACATAAAAAAATGATGTAGGGGGGGAGTTGGTTTATGGAAGGAGAGTTTATAGAAAACAGTTTTCTGAGAAGTCTGTAACAAAGAGAAGAAGCGGCATGTGTCGCCCCGTCCACAGACCTAATAAAATCTTATGGTAACATCGACTGTGAGGCAATGTGGAATTTATTAAAATGTAGGGGAATAGTGACTGGCTTGGTTTACTGGAAGTGCGTCTGAAGAAAAGGGTCTACACACACACACACACACACTTATATATATATATATATATATATATATATATATATATACATATATATATATTATATATCGCATACGTGTGTGTGAGAGGGATGGAAACAGAGATGATTTAATGATAGGAAATTGATAAAAAAAAAAAGGAAATGCAATTCTGGGTAGCGACAATTAAGCAGCTTCGTCAGTTTTTTCCCTTCCTCCCGGGTGGTGCTAAGTTCTGATAACATATCAAGTATAAGCAAATAATCAGAACAGGGTCTTACCGAGGCATAGGTCCTGCGTATTTGAGTCCGCCTATAAACTCTATTTTAGAGGTTTATTCCTCGGTCAAAAGTATATTCGATCTGTATTCGAACAAGCCAAAAATAAAAATATTAATGAAAAAAATGATAATAATCATATCCCTCAAAAACATAAAAATATCACATGAATAAAGGATTTATCGCACTTGACTTGCTTTGTTTTCGTGGCGCCGCTTCCTGATATGCTTTGAAAAGCAAAGTGGTGCGTCCTTTCAACGTTTACACCGAGTATAAATTGGATTTCAGAGAAAGAGAACACACAAACTCTCAAATCCGCTTTGTATTCAACTTCCCTAGATATTGTAGTGCAATCAGGAGGTTCTGACATTTATCCTACCTCTTCTAAAACTTAAATATGCGATATAAAACCCAGCAATAAAAATGAAAAACAAACTGTAAGTCAGGCGTAGTTTAATCTTGTCAGTGACTCATCTGATATGCTTTTCTCTGCTAAGTCAGGCAATTATCAGTAAACTGGTCTCAGATTACAGGTATACTAGAGTATAGGACTGACCTGAATAAAGAATTTAGGCCAAAGTCCAAGCACTGGGACCTATGAGGTCATTCAACGCTGAAAAGGAACTGACACTTAAAAGGTTTGAAAGGTGTAACAGTAGAAAAATCTCAAAGCAGTTGCACTACGAATCAATTGTTAGGCGAGGATGGAAAGTAAGATGGAAGAAAAAGAATATGAAAGGAGATACAGTAAAAGGAACGAAAAGGGTTGCAGCTAGGGGCAGAAGGCACGCTGCAAAAAACCCTAAGTAATGCCTACAGTGCACCATATGAGGTATATAGAGTATAGGGTGATGGTGGTACACCTAAAAGCGATGTCTAAAGACAAATTTCTATTCTTCTCATTCAAGCAATCGCTGATCATTTTTCAAAAAAAATTCTGAAGGAAACGAAAAAATAAATAAACATCACTAGAACAACCAATTGTCAGCTTATATAAGGAATATGATGTATTCTACATGAATTCGTTATTTTTGTACTGACTGATTTTTTCTTTACTTTTTGAAATATAACACATAATAACACAGCAGGGTATCAACAGTTTCCGTATGCATTCAGTCCTCAACTTGCTTCATTTGACTTGAACGCATATATTTTAGTAATATGAACTCGTCAATTCCAAAGTACAATACTTCATCCCACAAAATCTTGTCTTGTTGTTTAGTTTCCTGGCCTTTGTCTTCATAACTGATAAAGACGTTTTTCAAAAGCTGCGACATCATTGATTGCAGAAAATGCCGGGACATCGTTTACACAAATTTCCTTGCATTAGAATCGTAAATGAAATCTAGCCTGACTTAGAACCGTAAAGTAAATATAGCCTAAATTTAGTTTTCGGTTGTCCTTCACAAGCATTCGGACTTTGTACAAATATCCTCTTCTAACTGAGATAAGGAATAGCAATGTTATAACGAATTAAGGACACAACTATAATATGCTATGGTGCTAGTTGAAGAGATTCGAAATAACTGCATTACCTACAAGGTGAAAAGGAATGAAAAGGAGTGTTTAATGTCACAGGGAAAATATTATGAACGTAGTCAGTCCCACGACCGAATAAACATACAAACACATCAACTAAAAACGAAATTTTGTTACTTTTAATGCACAAGAATGCATATTTCAATCTTAGAATCCTCACATACCTATGACTACATTTTCACAATTAATTAAATAACACAATACAGCGCAATTGTATTTTATTGTTCGGTTCTCAAACCCTCTACAAAATAGTTAAATATAGAAATATTTTTATGGTGTCAGCGATTGTTTTCCTTGTACTCAGATCTGTGTTGTACAAAAACAATGTGAACAGCTATGGAAAGTAAAATACTCAGGCAAAAGTGTAAAGTATCTTCACTGAACTGCTAGCAAACACTTTACCCTCATCACAACGGTAGAGCAGTTACCAACACACACACACAAAAAATAAGCTTAAACATTTTATTTCGAAGACAAACGAGAATTGATCAAATCGTCCCCTTGCCTCCTCTCTGTTCTTGTTATATAAAACAGAAAATAATTGGGCAACGAGTATGCACTTCCAAATCCAGTGACAATATATTTATATGAGAGAGAGAGAGAGAGAGAGAGAGAGAGAGAGAGAGAGAGAGAGAGAGAGAGAGAGAGAGAGAGAGAGAGCATATTATTTACATGGTCTTTATAACTTGAAACAGAAACTAACAATAGCTTTCCATAACAGAAATTTATAGCCCGTAACATTATTAATAGAATAAAGAACATATTTGTATAATGCAAAAACCAAACATTGAGGGGGGACAGCATATTTGACTGACGTTTTTGTGTTATTCCTAATTTCTTTCTGCTTTATGATATCGGTGAAAATAATTGATAAATCGCGAATCATACGCAGGTTTATGACACCAAGTAGTTTTTATTTTTTACGCAACGAAAACCCTTCATATGTTTTCCTTGAACGCGAGAAGCAAAACTGTTCATGAGATTCATTTTCTTTCAGATGCAAAGTGAATAACAAGATCCAGGTTCGAAGATTTTTCGCTAAAGTGAATGACTTGTTTAGCGTCTTAATGGTATATGATTTTATATACGTCCACATGATATATATAGAAGTAAACATATAGCAAAATAAATCCTCTCACATTTGGATTTATGTTTGGATTTAGACATTTATTGCAAGACTTACTGAAAGCAATGACGTTAGATCCTACTGTGGGGCTGAATGCAAGATACAGGTTTGAGTAAAAATTGGTCAGTGTTATAATATATATATATTATATATATATATATATATATATATATATATATATTATATATATATATATATATATATATATATACTATATATATATATATTATATATATATATGTATATCTATATATATATGTGTTATATAAAGACTGATGTATGAGACATTGTTGTATGTCGGGCTTTGACATTCCTTAGAAATTGGGGATTCATCATTTAACTTCACATGGAGACAGAGAGTCCGAGCGACAGCTTAAGAATGCGGATAACTCTTTTTTTGGGAAGGTGTGACATTAAGATCCTTACTAAGCAGGTCAACGATTGTCCTGTAGTTATGGGCGTTCGAGAAGGTGACTTTGAAACCAGTATAGAGTGGTTTCAGGGCGAGGACGAAGGGCGTGAGTTTGTCTGTACATGTGAGCCTCTTTCGTTCAGAATGGCAGGTAATTAGCTAGACGTTATATATTTATTTATCTGTGTGAGATTCTAGGCTGGAGATGGGTAAGAATTACTGTGCTTTAGCCAAAGATGTGGCTTAACTGTATTTTTGATATTTTGTAAAGATGTGCTATTTCATTTAATCTTTTGACTTTGTCTTTACAAATGTGTGTGCTTATCAGTGTGTCCCTCCTGTCTTTTAACAGGCGGATCTAGTGGAGGGAACTATATTTTGGAGAAGGCATAAATGGTGTGACTAATTACTGATTAAGACAGTTAAAATACCAGGGTTGTATCTGAGTATCTGAATTTTGAGTTATCATTCCATTTAATTATCCTGTAAGAATCTGAGTTATTCAATTAGTACTTTACTTTGATTAAACGTATATTTTTGTAGTCCCGACTCTGATTTGATGACCTAATGAGAGAGAGAGAGAGAGAGAGAGAGAGAGAGAGTAGCGGTGGTTGAACGAAAAAACCTTTTGTGAGATTAGATGCTGTTTTCAGAGTGTCTGGTTGTGGGAATGTGTTAGATTTCAGTTAGTAACTTATGGGGGTTAAGGTTTATCCATCCTATGGCTGTGGTAATGGGATGGGAAAATTGAGCTAGGCTCAGCATTTTGCCCAGGGCGAGATACCTCGAAGGTGTCGGTTGATTAGTGAGACTTCTGAGTGTGTGCTGCTAAGTGTTTTCTCACCCGTAATGGGGAGTCTTTTAAATGGTGTGAGTAATAGCATGTTTCTTTTTTTCTCGCGCTCGGTTTGGTAGTCGGGTATTCTCCCATTTGAGGAAGTGAGTGTTATATTATTATATTTTTGACTTTGTGTATGAGTCATTTTTGAAGTTAAAGAGGCAGTTCACAGTACCATTTTTTTTCTCATGGGAGTAGAATGTGATGTGTGTTTTTTTTTTTCTTGGCGCATGTTAGAAGAGATGCATTCGTCTTTGTTTTAATACATACGCGTGTATATGAATGGTTTTCATACATGCGAAACTGTTGCTTGAATTGCATTCTTTGCCTCTAGGAGACAGCGGCCGCTCATGCATATGCATTGAGGGGTGTTGCAAGGGGGGAGTAGTGGTCTTCCTTGGAGGGGGGTGGGGGGTGTTCTGACACTCAGAGGAGGGTGAAGCTCTTTTTTTTTTAGTGGGGGGTGAACTTCTTTTTTTTTCTTTGTGTCGGGGCAGTGGGGGGTGAGTTTGGCCTTGGATAAGGAAATTTCAATGCCAGGGAATCAGCTGATAACCACGGGGAGATGATGTGATATGCCCACAGGGTTTCTTTTAGAAAGATTTTTCTTTTCTTTCTCTTGAGTGAAGAGAAAATGGGATGTGGCGCAAGTTTTCCTTATGCTTTGGAGAATGCTTTTACGCAATATTAGAGGGTTTAATTATAAATGGGGACACAGAGATTATTATCTTTTTAATGGAGATTAGATTGGTGTTGTGGAGGTACTTTAAAATGGTGCTGAGTGGTGGTGAATGCTGATGCCATTGGTGATGATTGCCGAGTGGTGATGATTGGTGATGACTGGTGTTGTCAGGTGGTGTTGCCATTGGTGGTGAATGGGTGCCTCGTGTTGGTAAATGATGATGATACCCGGGGAGTGGTGAGTGGTGTTGATTGGTGTTGGTTGGTATTATGGAGTGTAGCAATAATGATAAATATTGGGGTGTGGCAATATTAATGCCTTGAGATATTTTACTGGAGAATTCTTATCATCATTACTATGGGAGATATTTTACGGGGGGTACTCAAGTAGAATTATCATTACTTGAGAAATATTTTACGAGACATTTGAGACTTATTTTACAGGATTTGAGATATTTCATGGGAGATTATTTTATAATTATTACAGATAATTATATTACAGAGAATTATTACAATGAAATATGGGAGTTTTGTGGTTAATTATTTACGGAGTTTCTATGATTTGGAGAATGTGTCAGTGGTTCATGGGTGATGAATCTGGCTGAATTTTTGGTGAATTGTGCTGAATTTTGCTGAACTTCTGGTGAATTTTGTGCTGAATTTTTGGTGAATGGGCAAACATTAACATTGGTGACGTTTTTTATACTAATACTGGTGATTTTTTTTATACTAACATGGGTGTTGTAATGCTATCAAGGGTGGTGATTGTTTTTTTTGTGAAAATGGGAGGTACTAACAATACATTTTTTTGTTTTTCTCTTTTTTTTAAGTTCAGCAGAAAATTGCTTGACATCTACATGAGTCACGGGGATATTTAACAATGCTGTCGGTTTTTCTTTTCCTTTTTTGGATGTTAGCCATCGCTGATGTATGTTTTTTTTATCATGGGCGAATTTGAATTTATTTTTCTCTCCAGTTTGTGTGAATTTTTTAATATATCAGTTCGTGACTTGGAGTCATGGTTTGGGAATGTGTTTATGATTTCAGCTGTTTGATGCTGCAGAGAGATTTATGGGGAATTTTTGCATTTATTTTGAATGCATACGAAATGGCACTACATTTTTTTTCTGGATATTTGTGTTCCGGAAATTGTTGGTTTCTTGCACAATACCTTTGTTGTATTTGTGGCAACTTTGCCAGAGATAGGAAACTTGGTTAAGTTTCTAGTGGCCAATGCCGTGGTGCATATGGGGAAGTCTTTGCTTAGACACTTTGAATTTGGAGTTCTGTTATAATGAGTTGTGGCACACTGGTGATTTTTTCTAGAATTCTCAGGCAATTTTATTTGCCAAGTTTTGCCCTTTTTCAGCAGTTATGCTAAACAGAGAGTTTATAGTTTTTGACTATAACATTGGGTTATTTTCCTGGAGAATTGGAGATATAATTTGAGATATAATATTTTGGAGATATAATATTTTGGCCATTTGATATATTTTATTTTTTTGGAGATTTTCCACAGTTTAGGCCTATGTTGGTGAGAGCTATGTTTAGTTCAATTATTTTGCAGACATTTTTGTTGCAAAGAGACATCTTTTTGAGGAGACATGGGGCAATATTTTCGAGTGTGTCAGCTAGATGCTTTGAGTGCATTTTTTTGGTGATGGAGTTTCATTTATGATTATCCTGCTTGGAGTGTAATAATCTTTTTTGGAGACTTGTTTTATTCCACATGTGATTATTGGTGAAATAAAGAGGGAATATGGTGGTGTGAGGTTATTAGTTAAATGGAGTGAAATATTTTTATCACCGGAGTGGTGTTATTATTAATATGGTGATATACATATATATGGGGAGGACATTAATCTTTGGGGGTGACTTTTTTTTTTTTGTGGTTATGATTTTTAGAGTTGAATTTTTGGGGGTTTCGAGCTAAGAGAGGAGTTCTGTGGTTCTTTTTGGTTTCGTGACTAATTGGAGGCGAGTGGCATTAAGGCGTTGCAGTCTTACAAGTTCCTATGGAGATGTCACATTATTTTTTATATTCACCAGTCGGTTATTTTTGGTGGCATATAATTTCGGAATTGCTGAATTGCGAGTTTACTGTAGTTTTTATCCCGAATAGGTGATAATTTGTTTAGATAATTGAGTAGTATCATGTGAGAGTTATGTCTTTGAGACAATTTTTGAGCACCTTAGTCATATCCTGGAGATAATTTTGTGAAATGTGCTTACGTGGTGTCAGTATAGAACCTTTTTTTTTGAGAATCATGGGTTTCCGAAGTTGAGAGTCTGACTAGACATTTTTATGCTGCAGTTCGAGCACCTGACGTGTTCGAGGGAAGATTTTTGCAGAAAATGCTGTGATGAGTCCGGTGTGATGACTCTTTTCCTCTAGTGGTGATTGCTCAGAGCTTTTGCAATATCTGGAAATGTTGACCATAGCATTTCACGAAAATGCACGTGTAAGTGGTTGCTTTCTGGCCGTGTCCGATCGAAGAAAAAGTTGCGATGGCAAAATTCCGTAACTATACATATCGCATTTATGGGGAAAACGCGGGTTATGTATATTATATAAATTGTGTGATGGGGAAAAAAAAAGTTAAGTATATCTTAGTTTTACCAGACCACTGAGCTAATTAACAGCTCTCCTAGGGCTGGCCCGAAGGATTAGATATTTTTACGTGGCTAGGAACCAATTGGTCACCTAGCAACGGGACCTACAGCTTATTGTGGGATCTGAACCACACTATATCGAGAAATGAATTTCTATCACCAGAAATAAATTCCTCTGATTCCGCGTTGACCGAGCCGGGAATCGAACCTCGGACCACCAGATTGGCAGCCGAGAGCGAAAACCACTTGTCCAGCGAGGAACTGTGTGATGGGGAAAGTTCACTTATTGTTGTTATCTTTATTTTTCTATTTTTCTTTTTCCTACGAGAGATGTAATCGGGGTTAAGCTTTAGATAGCATTTCTTTCTGGACGGGAGATGTAATTTGTTGGGGTGTGAATTGCATAAATGGGTGTTTGACATTAAGTCTCATTGAAATTAATTATATGAGCTGTGAGGGTTTTTGCTGTTAGACATTGGAGAGTTTTTAATGATTTTGTGGGTTACTGTAATATCAGAGCTTGAGAGAACATTTTTCAGTGATGATTTTGGGTCTGGGCTTGTTACTTGATTTTTTTTTCTTGAGCTCATTACTTTTTCTTTTTTATTACTTGTGAGAATTTGTGAGTTTGAAATGTGATGACAGAAGTCCGTGGAGTTACTGGGAGTTCTGGGTGAGGTGTGTGTTAGTGTGTGAATTTGGAGAATTAAGTTAGAGAACTTAATATTTTTTTTCTTTGCGGGGTTGTGATAATGACTTATGATTTAGTGATCCTATGGAGGTCCTTCACAAGTTGAAGGTAGAAATTAGTTCAGTGGTCATATTAAATGGAGTTAATTGGAAGACGTTCAGTTAGTATTTCTGGGAATTTTTTGAGGTCACTATTTGATAGAAGTATGTCTGGGGTTAATTCTTTTTTGATTGACCGATGAGGTGACTGACATACTCAAACACACCATAATCGTCATTCCCCAACACTAGCTAGATGCCCACCAGCCGTTGCAGAGATGTTGCTGTCGTTTGCCTACATACGAGAAGTTTCTACGAATCTACTGACTGGGAGACATTTCGCCTTCCTACAGCGTGTTTCTACGAGTCTGTGGAGTTGCAGTTGCAGACAAAAAGGAGATTCAAGATGGAGAAAAGTTTCTACACCCAAGTGTGGGTTTTTGGAGATGATGTGTGATAGTCAGTACGTTGTGCTGCCAGAGACGTGCAGTTATTACTACATTTTGTGTTTTGAGCCGGCCAATGTGTTTTTTTATATATATGTGAGCTGTTTTGTGTGAACTATGGCTAGACTAGGGCTAGCCAGGATGGTGTATGTCGTGCTTTGACATTCCTTAGAAATTAGGGTTTCATCATTTAACTCCCCGAGCGACAGCTTAAGAATGCTAATAACTCTTTTTTGGGATGGTGTGACATTAAGATCCTTACTAAGCAGGTCAACGATCATCCTGTAGTTATGGGCGTTCGAGAAGGTGACTTTGAAACCAGTATAGAGTGGTTTCAGGGCGTGGACGAAGGGCGTGAGTTTGTCTGTACGTGTGAGCCTCTTTCGTTCAGAATGGCAGGTAATTAGGCAGAAGGATGGAGACGGTTGCCTTGGAGAGAAAGAGCGGATAGCTCTGCGGACGTTATATATTTATTTCTGTGTGTGAGATTCTAGGCTGGAGATGGGTAAGAATTACTGTGCTTTAGCCAAAGATGTGGCTTAACTGTATTTTTTTATATTTTGTAAAGATGTTCTATTTCATTTAATCTTTTGACTTTGTCTTTACAACTGTGTGTGCTTATCAGTGTGTCCCTCCTGTCTTTAACAGGTGGATCTAGTGGAGGGAACTATATTTTGGAGAAGGCATAAATAGTGTGACTAATTACTGATTAAGACTGTTAAAATACCGGGGTTGTATCTGAGTATCTGAATTTTGAGTTATCATTCCATTTAATTATCCTGTAAGAATCTGAGTTATTCAATTAGTACTTTACTTTGAATAAAAGTATATTTTTGTAGTCCAGACTCTGATTTCATGACCTAATGAAAGAGAGAGAGAGAGAGAGAGAGAGAGGAAGGCTATTGCCAGAGTTGGGTATCAGGAGAGAGAGAGAGAGAGGGGGGGGAGGGACAAGGTATTGCCAGTGCCTGCCGCTTATGGCTTTCGCTACCAAAGTGGATAACGGGGGTTGGTGCCCCTGTTATTATATATGTATATATATATATATATATATATATATATATATATATATATATAGGTGTGTGTGAGCGAGCATGTATGTATGTGTGTGAACATTTCCTTATACATACATAAACAGACAGATATACAGACATTTACAATGGCCAGGAATGGATGGGTGAAACTAAGGCGGTAAACATAATTAAGACCATTGAGTGACTGCAGTGTAGAAGAAAGTAAAATTAATGGGCGCATTTGTGTGTTTAAGTTGAAAGAAAGATTTGGAACAACAGCTAGTTTAAATACAAGGTATATATATATATATATATATAATATATATATATACTACTATATAAATAAAGGTTTTTTGCCACGAAGGAAAAAATGAAAAAGCGAGATAGCAAGTACTTTCGGTCCTGTTCGGACGCTTTACTGAGGCAAACTGATTTTACAGAGAACAACATAGTCAAAAGAAAGCTTAATATACAAACTGACACTACAAGATTAGAAAGCAATAAGGGCGATTTTCACTCTACAGAAAGGAGGTGCCGCCTGAGGGTAGCCACGCCTTGAAGGATACACGCAATAAACAAGTGATTCTCCCAGAAAACAGTACATTTTGAAAAAACACAGGAGCATATACAATTTAATATCATGAATTTTTACACAAATTTTCCCTCAAAAAATTATTATTAATGAAAAGACGAAATATATATATATATATATATATATATATATATATATATATATATATATATATATATATATATATATAATCGAGCAAGAGAAAGAGGGAGAGAAAATATCGAACCAGAGAGAGAGAGAGAGACAGAGAGAGAGAGAGAGAAAGAAATAATAACTATATACATGTGGGACTAATTTATTAGTTTTCATTTATTTTAAGGTCCTTCACAAATTCTTAAAGATAAAAAAGAACTTCTGTGTAAGTTGACTGTAAAGTGTCCCTCATTACCTTATTTATATGGCCTAGTCAAAACTCATAAGGAAAACAAACCTATGCGCCCAATTATTAGTACTGTAGGATCAATTGCTTATAAACTATCTAAATATCTTACTAAACTGTTATCCCCGCTACTAGGAACTGTATCTAATTCACACATCCGGAATTCTCTTGATCTTGTGGAAAAATTAAATAACATTGTACTAAACCCTAGCGATATTTTTGTCAGTTTTGATGTATGTTCTTTGTTTACAAAAGTTCCTATTGACTCTGTGCTAGAA
Organism: Macrobrachium nipponense; assembly: GCF_015104395.2. Lineage (NCBI taxonomy): Eukaryota > Metazoa > Arthropoda > Malacostraca > Decapoda > Palaemonidae > Macrobrachium > Macrobrachium nipponense. The sequence continues at coordinate 71,319,352 of NC_087202.1, read as the reverse complement.
TATTTAAGTAATGAACTTGTACTGCATGAATTGCCTATGTCCGTTAGTCACATAATTTCCCTAATTAAGTTATGTATTTGTGATTGCAGATTTATTTTTAATGGAGAATATTATCAACAAATATTTGGTATGGCCATGGGTAACCCTTTATCACCTCTACTTTCAAACTTATATATGGAATTTTATGAGAGACAACACCTCCCGAATATCACACTTATCCCCTTAAAATGGTACCGATATGTCGATGATATCTTAGTAGTCTTACCTGGTGGTATCGATGTAAATGATTTACTGTCTAAATTGAATAATTTAGTGCCATCCATAAAATTCACTGTTGTAATTGTAAATAACAATGTCATCCCTTTCCTAGATGCATTAATACATAGAGAATCTTTCCAATGCAAATTCAGTATTTATAGAAAGCCCACAAATAATTTAACATATGTACATTTTTATTCTGGCCACCATCTTAATATTAACATTTCAATTTTTTCTTCTATGTTCCTACGCGCTTTGCGTATCATGAGTCCACAATATCTGGACCAAGAAATAGAATACATAAAAATGATAGGAAACGATCTCTGCTACCCACCTCATTTAATTGATTTATGTTATCAAAAAGCTCAAAAAAAGTTTTATAGTGTTGCTATTAATGAAAAAGAAATGCCTAAAAATGTACTTAGCTTACCTTATTTTCGTGGATTTGACACCATAAAATCAATATTTAAATCGTTTAATGTTAATGTAGTGTTCTCTTATAACAATACCATTAAAAATATGCTAATTAAGAATAGTCCCGTAACAAATAACAACATAATTTACAAAATTCCTTGTAAGGATTGCCCATCGTTTTACGTTGGTCAGTCAAGTAAAAATTTATGTGTACGTATTAAGCAGCATATGTATTCAGTTAGAACAGCCCAGACTTCAAATGCACTGTTTATCCATCTGAGTGAAAAATCTCATTGTATTAATTGGGGTGATACCTCGGTAATTGCTAGATCTAATGATTATGTTTCAAGAAATTTACTGGAATCGGCAATTATACAAATCACTAATAAAAACAACCTAAATCTTAGTCTGGGAATGTACCATTTGGACCCATATATTTGTAAGATGTTTATGAAGGACCTTAAAATAAATGAACAACTAATAAATTAGTCCCACATGTATATAGTTATCATTTCTCTCTCTCTCTCTCTCTCTCTCTCTCTCTGGTTCGATATTTTCTCTCCCTCTTTCTCTTGCTCGATATATATATATTTATATTTTCTTTCGCCTTTTCATTAATAATAATTTTTTGGGGGGAAAATTTGTGTAAAAATTCATATTAAATTGTATATGCTCCCGTGTTTTTTCAAAATGTACTGTTTTCTGGGAGAATCACTTGTTTACTGCGTGTATCCTTCAAGGTGTGGCTACCCTCAGGCGGCTCCTCCTTTCTGTAGAGTGAAAATCGCCCTTATTGCTTG
>NC_087202.1:71255380-71315380 GCF_015104395.2 Macrobrachium nipponense | reverse complement strand
AATAAAGGTATGCCACGAAGGAAAAATAAACAACGGAGTTTCTGCAAGATCTTTCGACGTTCAACGTCGAAAGATAAACTAACTTAAATGAGGAATTGACAGTACAGGAAAGCTCGTATAACTGACAGATAGGGATTATAGAGAGTTTAGTACCTAGAATCCGGCACACCTGGAGAAATTACACTGTAGGAAAATGCTGGAAAGATAATAAATCCGAGAATGCTTCTGGAATTAAAGTGCCGTCAGGAAAAGGTGGCCGACTTATAATTCTGCATGCAGGCTCTTCAGAATGCTTCATTCCAAAAGCTGAACTCACATTTACTGCAAAGAATGACGGTGATTATCACCGTCAAATGAATCACGAAGTGTTTGAAGAATGGTTTCGTTGCCAGTTGCTCCCAAACATACCGCCAACTTCAATTATTGTGATGGATAATGCTCCTTATCATTCAAGGAAAGTAGATAGACTACCAACGATGTCAAGCAAAAAGGCAGTCATTACAGAATGGCCCATCTCTAAAGGTGCGAAACCAACAGGGAAAATGTTGAAGGATCAACTTTTAGAGATGGTAAAGGAGTATTCCGTTAAAATAAAAAACACTTATGTCGTAGATAAAATTGTAGCAGAAAATGGACATGAAATTATTCGGCTTCCTCCCTACCACTGCCAATTCAACCCAATAGAACTAATTTGGGGCCAAGTGAAAAGTTTCATAGTGAAACGAAACGATTTTGAAATGGCAAACCTATCGGAACTTACTAAAGAAGCTCTGGATACTGTAACACCTGAAAATTGGGAAAAGGCCGTAAGACATGCCGAGCAATTGCAAGTGGAAGATGCAGCAAAAGATATCTTGATTGATAAATATATTGATTCATTTATTGTAAGTCCTGACTCTTCTGATGAGGAATCTTCTGATGCGGAGTCCTCTTAGAGCATCCCTTTCTCTCTCGTCTTTTTACGCTGTTCTGTACTGTTCTCTTTGAAAACCATTGTAAATGCATGCATCACGAGGTTAAATAAAGTGTATCATTATCATTCTTATTTATTAGATATACTGTATTTATTACTTGAATGTTTCTAAAATAAAGAAATGATTAATGTATGAAATTTATCATATCCATGATTTCCCTTTAGTTTTCTTTCATGAAGGTTGTTAATAAATAAGTTAATTGAAGAATAAAAAAGAACTGTTTCATATCTGAAGTTTTAATGCCAATACACACTATCTGAATAAAGGAAAAATAAACTTATACCAACGAACCCTTCTAAGACAATTAGAGTGGGCATTCCCCTTTCACCAGACTCTGAAAGGAGGATTATCTGTACAGGACAGAGTTTAAGACCTAAGGGTAATGTTTCCCTTGGGTGATTAGTAAGAAATACAGAGCTTTGACTTTGGCCGCCTCTACAAAGAACTTGAAGATATGGCAACGCGTGTTTTCGCTTTTAGACGCGACCAAACTCTCACCATAGATTGGTACTACTATAGTGTGTTATTATAGGAAAAAGCAAGGTTGCCTTAAAGGCTTTTAACAAGGATTTAATGGTTTCAAATCCGTTAGAATATACACATATGTATGTATATTACATATATATACGTGTGTTTATATGGGTGTAGGTGGTGTGTTTTTTATGAAGTCAAACTGAATAATCCGCCAACATTCGCTTGTTATTACATGTGCTTTGTCAAATGCCCCACTATTACAAATGCGAGTGTCAGTAAAATTTCGGATTTGACTGTATAATTGAAGAATGCTGGGATATGATATATTGAAAAAAAGTGCACTGAAAACCAACAATTTATCGATATCAAAACTTCTTTCGTCATAATATGCACACCAAAAAAGTAAATTCTGGATAATATTGAAGTTATCCAAATAACGTCTCATACTCCATGTGAAATTTGTGCTTAGCCCTAAAATTGTGAAGAGCTGGACTCGATAAATATATCTAAAACCACTTGGGGGAAGTCCCTAGTGAGCGGCCTAAAAGGAAATTGAAAGCCAGTGGGATCCACTTCTTTCTCGGTTAGTTTCCTTCGTCTTTTCGTTCGTGCCTCTGGACAACTATACTTTTAGCATTTTATTGCTGCTTTCCCATTCCTTTTACGCAAAGGATACTATCTTAGTTTATTGCTGTTCTCTCATTCCTTTTACGCAAAGTATGCTATTTCATTTAAGCGTCATATCTTCTTTAAGACGAAGATAACCTACGTGTTTTTGTATAATTTTCATTTGGCCCCAGATTAGATCACATGCAGCTACAGTCAATATTCGTCAACATTGAAATAATGATGCCGGCGTTTAATGAAAAAAAAAAACGGCAGATAAGCATCAAATACACTACTATCATATCACACCCATCATATACGCTCATATCACAAGAAAACAGACAGGAAGTGAAAATTATCGAAAAATATCAAAGGGAAATAACTAAATCTATTTCATTGTCCTTCGAAGGTGCTGAAAGATGCACGAAGGAAAGAGTGCAGAAGGCCACTGGGAATGATATACGTTTGAATTTTTTGCCATTAATGCCATACAATTTAGAATAATAATTATATACTAATGTCTAATCTAACTGTGGAAATATAGACAACATTCAGTTAAAAACTCTCTGAACATAAATTTTTTTGACGAATCAAACTAAAGAGAGAGAGAGAGAGAGAGAGAGAGAGAGAGAGAGAGAGAGAGAGAGAGAGAGAGAGACTAGATAGTAATCTTCCATATTAGATAGGAGAATGACTTGGCTTGTGCCTTTGCCTTATATTTTTTTATGAGATGCCGGGAGGCCGATGTCCTTAGACTGCAAAGATAAGGAAATGGAGAATTTCCAACTCAACTGGTCCAGCTTGACCGTTTTGGCAGAGAATATTAACGCTGAACTATATTAAATTTGCAACCGACCTCATTTTCCTTTTCTGTTCTGTTGAATTCAAGGACTTTTCTTATTTCTAAAGATTACTGACAATCGCTACATATCAAAAACATTTTGACATGCAGCTTTGCGCATCGCGGATATATCTATCAATATGTATATACATATAATCTATATTTATACATATTTCTATATTTATATATGGATGTATGTATTAATGTAAGCATGTATATACACGCGGAAGCCCATTAACCAATACTTAATGTTTCAGTGCTGAATGCCAACAAGGATAAATTGGAGATATATACTTAATATTAAACATTTTCCCTCAATAATTTGCATCAACATACTTATACATACACACAAACACACACACACACACACACACACATATATATATGTATATATTATATATATATATATATATATATATATATGTATATATATATATATATATATATATATATAAGTCTATCACATTACCGTGATCATATACATATATCGAACTACAAATGTCCTTTAATATCTAATTCGCTCTACCTCGGAATTAATATATTTTCATATATGTTTAACCGAGGGGAATTTATTAAGCGATAATAGAATGGCGATCGACAGACGCGAACCATCGACCTCTCAATCCAGGACTGGCAGTGAAGCCCCAAACAACCCCGCCACCGGTGGCGGGGTTGTTTGGGGCTTCACTACCAATCCTGGGATTGAGAGGTCGATGGTTCGCGTCTGTCGATCGCCAGTTCTATTATCGCTTAATAAATTCCCCCTCGGTTAAACATATATGAAAATATATTAATTCGAGGTAGAGCGAATTATATTAGACATTTATTAGGACATGTAGTTCGGATATATATATGAATATATATATATATATATGGATATATTGATAATATATATATACATATATATATATATAAATATATATATATATATAATAGGTAATATATTATTTGTAGCGATATAGATATATATATTCTACTATATATATATATATAGATATATGGGTGTGTGAGTGCAGGATGAGCGATAATATCACAAAGATATTAAAACATGAGTGGCCTTAAGAAAATTTTCAAGCACATTATATTTTTAAATTGACATAAAGTCTGTTTCGGATCCTTAAAGCTAAACTTTCTTTCAGCCACACTGTTCGATATCGGATAGCTTCTTTTTAACGACGCTGCTATACATTCAAGAAAAATCAGTATTCATAAAATTCACCAGTACTTTATATTTTTCTACTTAATGACTAAGTAAATGTAATCTTTCAATCATAATTCAAGGCCTCATAATTAACTTTCGTTTCTTGTTACTGGGCCCTTTAGAACGAAAATCCTTCTGCTTACCGGCTCCTTTAAAGTTGGCTTTCCCTACAGACAACAAAATGCTAAAACGTTTACCACATCATTTTTCCAAAGATTTCTCTCTAGATGCCTTCTCTCATCAATATTCTTATTTCTATGATAAAAACTGATGAGACCACAGAGAATTGTATTTATTACGAAATTTAGAGGGTTTTGAGGTCAAAAAATCCTATTCTCTCTCTCTCTCTCTCTCTCTCTCTCTCTCTCTCTCTCTCTCTCTCTCTCTCTCTCTCTCTCATAATCTTTGAAAAATCAGAAAGTCCTATTTTTTCTCTCATAATTTAAAAAAAAATCATAAAATCCAGTTTTTTCTCTCTCATAATTTTTTTTAAGTCAGAAAATCCAATTGTTTTTCTCTCATCGTCCATTAAAAATCAGAGAATCTAATTTTTTGTCTTATAATTGTTTAAAATTCAGAAAATCCAATTATTTTTCTCTCATCTTTTAAGAAATCAGAGAATCAATTTTTTTTCTTTCATAATTTTTTTTTTAATGGTAAGGCCGTTGGAACAATTCTGAAGGTAAGAAAAATACGAGGAAGGAACGAAAAATAGTGGGCTACGGTCTAAAGGGAAGCCAAACATCTGTTTGGAATAAAAGTAAATAACAATTTAATGTGAAAAGATCTCACTCAATCCTGTAATTATTACTACTGAATACAGAAAATTTTAATACTGAAAAACGTTTTCACTTCACTCCACATTAAAATACGCACTGTAACACAATCTTATGTGAGAACCACGCAGTCTTGGTGGCGTAAATACGACGTTCTTCGAAATGGCGAAATTTCATTTCAATTTTTTTTAATGTTTCTATGCTTTTCAGGCTTTTGAGTGATTATCTAGCCGGCATATTTCCCTCTCCTCTATTCAACTTTCATTCCGCGCGACATCTTTATTTCTTTTAGATTTTGTTTGTTTGTTGATGGTGTTTTAACGTTGCATGGAACCAGTGGTTATTCAGCAACGGGACCAACGGCTTTACGTGACTTCCGAACCACGTCGAGAGTGAACTTCTATCACCAGAAATACACATCTCTCACTCCTCAATGGAATGGCCGAGAATCGAACCTGCGACCACCGAGGTAGGACGCTAATACCATACAAACCACGCCACTGAGGCGCTTTATTTCTTTTAGACAAATGATAACACCTTCAATTTTCTCTCGCTTCATCTTGCTGACACTTTTCCTGGAATGTCTTTATCCCTTCTGGGATTTGAAACTGTTGGTCCGAAACCTGAGGAAAGCCTTTGAATCTCCTGTGAAAAAAAAATTCAATCTCTGGACTCCACCGAACATCTATCTTACACTGGAACGATTTCCCGGCCGGAGGGACGATAATTCTTACTTTTCTTTATTTCTGGCCTATTTTTTAAAGTTTAAAAGCTCAGCGATGGGGAAGGCCACCCTGATGTGGGTTGGAATGCGACGATGCCACATTTCTCTTGCCAGGTCGACCTTCTTCGGTTTCCCTTCGAAGTCACATTCTGGTACCATCAGTAGGGACTCGAGTTCGTCCCAGAACGACTTCGCCGTCGTGTCCAACAGCGGGTATTCTGAGCCAAGGGGAGGTCAAGAAGTTTGAACTCGCCTAACCGGAACTGGAGAAGGTCCTCGTATGGATTGGATTATAGAATTAAGGCCAAAGGCCAAGGGCTGAGATCTATGAGGTCATTCAGCGCTAAAAATGAAATTGAGAGTAAAAATGCTTTAAAGTATAACAGAAGGAAAACATTGCAGTTACACTGTGAAACAATTGTTAGGAGAGGGTTTGTTTGTTTGTTTGTTTGCACGGTGTTTTGACCAACGGCTTTACGTGACTTCCCAACCACGCTGAGAGCGAAATTCTATCACCAGAAATACACACCTCATACCCCTCGGTGGAATGCCCGAGAATCGAACTCGCGGCCACCGAGGTGGCAGGCCAAGACCATACCGATCACGCCACTGAGGATGGACACCAAGGTGGAAGAAGGATTACGAAATTGGCTACAGTATAAAAGAATGAAAGGGGATGCAGCTAGGGGCCGAGGGGACGCCGCAAAGAACATTAAGTAATGCCAACAGTGTACCGCGTGAGGTGCACTGACGACACTACCCAACCCACCTACGGGGGGGGGGGGGGGGGGGGGGTTGTTGGTCTTTGTCAGTGATGCCAACCCCTCTAACCCTACGCACCCTACAGAGGACAAGACATTACCTAACATTCTGAGGTTGTGATAATAATAAATAATACTAGTAAGGGTGTTGATCAATACAGGCATTGTTACAATTACCCTACACTTAAAAACATTGCCCTAAGGTCAAAAATATTTGGTCGAATTACCCCACGTGTAGGGCAATTACCCTGCGGTTGGCACCACTGGTCCTCGAATGAGATCATCTTCCCCTGCAGGGAAGGTAATAAAAACGCACTCGCTGCTTCACACACCTTTCTTCTTAGCAACAGTTCAGAATCGATAATAAGTGAATCAAGTACTTTGTCCATTTCCTATTCAATACAATTTTTATAAATGGCTCATATTCTCCTTAAGCTGCATTGTTCATCATGAAATGCCAGTTATACAACGTATTATATTGTGGATTTTCTCTAAACTTTCACAAAGACCCGCTCTTCATTCCGTGCCATGAAAATTCAGGAAAATTCAGGAGTCCTGAAGGGCATCCGTCCGTCAAGCATCTGCAGATACCAATACGATGACATGAGCCGTTTAGGATATCTGTGAAAACAGCTGCAGGATGCTCATTTAAAACAGCGATTCCAACTAGGGGTTCAGCTGAAAATAAGGAACAGAACGTGTATCCGTGAAAAAAAAAAAAATCCATTCCTATATTCACCTAAAAAAAAGGACATTTCGGTAAGAATTTAATCCAAAACTATTATATGTAAACGCACATATATATTCTCTCTCTCTCTCTCTATATATATATATATATATATATATATATATATATATATATATATATATATATATAAACATATATGTGTGTAATGTATGTATTCACATAAAATAGTTTGGATTAAATTCTCAACCAAATATCTTTATTTTAGGTGAAAATAAGAATATATATATATATATATATATATATATATATATATATATATATATATATATATACTAATATATATATATATATATATATATATATGTAAGTCAGATCACATTGACCGTGATTCATATATATATACATCGAGCTACAAAGGTCCTTTAATATCTAATTCAATCTACCTCGGAATTAATATATCTTCATATATGCTAACCGAAGGGGAATTTTATTAGGCGATAATAGAATTGTCGGCGCCCGGGCGTGAACCCAAGACACCATACAAATCCAGGAACGTCAGTGAAGCTATTTACCCACTCCACCACCGAAAGAGGCTATAAGTTAATGCTATCTCTCACCTTCAAATACCTTTCGCGCTCAGGTATTCGCTGATTTGGAGCCAGCATTAACCCACCTCGACCTCGGTAGTGTTGTAGTGCTTATGACAGCATGTAGCCATTATATAAGTCATATCACATTACCGTGATTCATATACATACATCGAGCTACAAATGTCCTTTAATATCTAATTCACTCTACCTTCGGTTAAGCATATATAAAAATATATTAATTCCGAGGTAGAGTGAATTAGATATTAAAGGACATTTGTAGCTCGGTGTATGTATATGAATCACGTTAATGTGATATGACTTATATAATGGCTACGCGCTGTCATAAGCTCTACAACACTACCGAGGTCGAGGTGGGTTAATGCTGGCTCCAAAACAGCGAATACCTGAGCGCGAAAGGTATTTGAGAGTGAGAGACGGCATTAACCTATAGCCTCTTGTGGTGGTGGAGTGGGTAAATAGCTTCACTGACGTTCCTGGATTTGTATGGTGTCCTGGGTTCACGCCCGGGCGCCGACAATTCTATTATCGCCTAATAAAATTCCCCTTCGGTTAAACATATATGAAAATATATTAATTTCGAGGTAGAGTGAATTAGATATTAAAGGACATTTGTAGCTCGATGTGTATATATATATATATATATATATATATATATATATATGTATATATATATATATTTATATATATATATATATATATATATATATATATATATATATATATATATATATATATATATATATAAAACACAGACTTGTAAATAGGAGTAAAGTTAAAACAAAAAATAGTACAAATAGTAATCCCCAAAGCAGGAAAAAAACGGAAGATGTGGAGCCCCTTGGCACTCAAATAACCTTCCACAGCCGTACAACGGGGATTTCACTCAGGAGATTTATTGGGTCTAGCTGCTCCATTCTACGGATACGCTGAAAACCCATACCATAAATGAGAAGGGATTTCGCCGAAAATCTAGCGAGCTACTGGTCAATAAAAGGTGATCATTTCATCTCCTTGCACTGTGGAGTGATATTAAAGTTCGTGAGTAGGCCTAAGACGTGCTTCGTTCCGGAATCAATTCTACAGAAAGTCGACACTCGAGTACACGGGAATGTTGTGAAAAATTTTGAGGATAACAGTTTTTTTCATTAACTGGCGATCATTTCTGTTCTAGAGAAAAATATACTCCAAAGGAACATACCAGATACACGAGTGTAAGGAATACGATACATACAAATACGAATATGAGAACTAATGTATTGAACAAACTAAACAAGAAATAACAGTTTATGATACTTATTACAATTTATGAAATGGAAAGTTATATGTTGTGTGTGTGTTTTTCTGCGCAATTCTTCGTGTGTGTAAGTGTATTAATTGTGTTACAAATATGGTGGATGTCATCGAAGGAGAAAACTCACACTTTTAGTTACAAAATTTCAAATATTTCCTTTCCTTGTTCCCTTTTCTTAAAATAGGTAAGGTCATTTTGTAAAGACATATATATATATATATATATATATATATATATATATATATATATATATATATATATATATATACATATATATATATATATTATCTAGGACAAAGGCCAAGCGCCATGACCTATGAGGCCATTCAGCGCTGAAACGGAAATTGACAGTAAAAAGGTTTGAAAGGAGCAACAAGAGGAAAACCTTGCAGTTACACTATGAAACAATTATTAGGAGAGGTTGGAAAGTAAGACGGAAAAAAGACTATGAACGGAGATAGAGTAAAGGGAATGAAAGGGGCTGCAGCTAGGGGCTGGATGTTGCAAAAAAAACCTTAAGTAATGCCTATAGTTTGTTTGTTTGTGTGGTGATTTTACGTCGCATGGAACCAGTGGTTATTCAGCAACGGGACCAACGGCTTTACGTGACTTCCGAACCACGTCGAGAGTGAACTTCTACCACCAGAAATGTAATGCCTATAGTGCACCGCATGAGATGCAGTGACGGCACTATCCTCGCCTACGGGTTATTTTGTAAAGTAATTTCCAGCAGCAGAGTTTAATCTGGCTACAGCTACCCAGTTCTGGAATCTTATTAACAATAGAGCGGACAATCAAACTGGAATCCTTCACACTTTACCGTTTAAAGCTGATACGTGGCTACACTGGCGAGGTCAGTGCGCCTTAGGCCTATCTGGAATAGATTAATTTTTCTTGTTCCACCAAAATTCCTCCGAGGCTCAAACGTCTAGCAAATAAGAACGTTTAAATCTACATAAAACGAAAATTAATAGTTGAAGTAAATGAAAACAATGTTGGCGTGTATTTACTTACAAATGAGCACATAGCTTCTCTTATACCACTTGTGTGATGTTCCTCACGCAACGTCTGGGATGTATCTCTGGAGAGGGGAAGACGAAATTCATTTCGTTTTAGTATTCCCCTCTTGTTTGTTCTTCTATATCTTCCTTGTAATATTCTGGTAATGTGAAAATTAATCTGAAGGCTCACAGGTCAATGTAACTCTAAAAGGGGGTTGCCTCCTTCGAGAAAGCTTTTCAGGTTCAAGTAGTGTTCATTTACCTTTGTAAGGAATTCTGTTCTCAATTTTGGGGATGTTTGTTCTTTTTACTCAATTGTCCGCGTTAGAGCTTATTCATAGGTTACTCATAGATCATTATTGACAACCAGTTTAATCCTCTAATTAACCATCATTAGCTTCCCCTACTGGCCTCCAATTATGCTTATCCCGTAGTTGTTATTTCAAGCACTGCTCTTCAGACGCGTGGAAGCAGCGAACGCCAGCCAACAGGTTCGGTCTGTCATTAACTTTTAAATTTTAGGAATTTTCAGCCATTCTTTGGTCTTCGTGAATGTCCTAAACAAGCTCTCTTTATGAGGCATGTTTGCTGTTTTCCAGATGTGCCAGTTTGTATACATGTGAGCCCTACTGACATCCAAAAATACGAAAATGGAAAATCTGTAAGCAGAGACTTTAAAATGTTAATAATTCAACCAATATTCACAAAAAGCAGCTAATTCAGTAGACGCATATTCATTAGACTGCCTGAGGGCAATAGTAATACTGCAGTCATATTTTATTCATGTACTGGTTTGGCTACTTACATGTACACAAAACTGAGTTGAATATAAATAAAAAAGAAACTATTCTGTCCCCTTGTCGAAGGGCCAAAAAATTCTGCATGCCTGCAGGCTTTTTGATTTTTACAGTCTTCCCCTTTTACTAAACTAAAAAATAAATTATAATTTTGACAATTACATCTTCATTTTGACTTGGGGAGGCTGCAATTTTGAAATACTATTAGTTGTCAGGGCTCGGTCGCCCACAAGTAGTTCCCGGATTCAAGCATACCATGTATAATTGGTGATGAACATAAACTGTCAAAGATTTATGAACAACCACTTTGGTATCGTTCAGACCCATTTAAATAGAATATGAATATGAAACGGAGGCGTTTCTTATCAGAGGAAAACAGAAAGCACTCCTTTGCCAAGAACATACACATTTATATTCCCAGGACTCGGAAGACCCTCTAACAAGACAGTCACTACGCTGAAGGGCACCAGGAAATGCTGCTGCTGCCGAAGTCATTCCCTTGAAGGCTGGCGCTTCTGCTCATACAATTTTTACAAAATACAGTACGTCAACAAATAAAAAAATTTCGCATGATACGACATGAAGTCAACCAGCCAGTTCTCATTTGGAAACAAGTAATGAGAGAGAGAGAGAGAGAGAGAGAGAGAGAGAGAGAAGAGAGAGAGAGAGAGAGATCCGGAAAGCAGAGATGAGAAATTCTGACAGAGTGACTTCCAATATCACCAATTTAATTTTACCTTCGAAAAAGATTAACAATAGTAATCATTTTTGCACGCTACAAGGGCTAATTATTTCTTCGCGTGATCTACTTCCAAATCCTCCCCCGGCGTGCTGCAAACCCCTACAATAAACTACCAGAATTCATTGTTCGGCCATTCTCAAGTCTTCTTAACGTTCTTCAAGCTAATTTCTATTTTTATATAGAGTATTTGAAAAATCAAAGTCCATTAATTAAAATAGATGGAAAAAGTTAATTTTCAACTTCCATTACGACAGTTATATCTGCTCCTACCCATTTCAACTAAACAATAACTTTGCAATATTCAATCGATTGAGGTTGTTATTTTCCTGTTCGCTCTTTCTAGAAGCAACAATCCATATGTCGTCATTTTTTCTTCGGAGACCGCCAACCGTTCGTTGCATTTCATTACAAACAGCTGAATGGAATAGTTAGTTCTTTTGTCTTTTTTCGAAGGAATGGCTTTTCTTCATTGTCTATTTTATGTGCTGTTGGGATTCTTCTCTAAGGTTATTTTTGTACGAAATGGAGATCGTCCTTCAAACCACTTCAGTCACACCATTCCCTTTTCTCTCTGGGCATCGTTCTGCTCCCATGATACAGAGATATTTTATAGCAACCATGGCCCCAGCCGCACCCCCCCCCCCCCCCTCCCAGCAACCCCACTCCCATTTCGGTTTTACATTTCTTTCCAGGGAACTTTTACCGGACTAAACCGCATTATAATATTTTCGTTCATCTTGTAAGCTGAGCCAGTCTGTTACCAACTTGGCTGCGCTTTTTCTGCTCTTCTGACTACTCACATATACTGAAGGTTATTAGTTTCAATGGCCTTCAAAGTCAGTTTCATTACGTATACGTATATGATGGCTTAAGTACACTTCATTTCCATAAAGAAGTCATATCTTTTTACCTCATTCTGCAACTTTGGAGAACTTTGCAGTTTTCACCGCGTCTTCATGATTCACTTCTTGCGTCCGTCTACTAATATTTGAAATACGTATTATATTCATAGCGGGACCTTCCCGGTTTCCTGTACTCCATACTTAAGCTTCTTCTCTTGCTGATTTTTCTTTCAAATATATTACATTCACTCAACAGCTGCTCTGCCTTCCATGGCAGCCCTCTTTTATACTGACACCCATCTGAAAAAAGAATCTGTTTTTGTTGATGCTATCCAGTCTCAAAAAACTATAAAGCCCTTTTACCTCAGAGTGATTGATTTGGAAATTTCATGCTAAATCAATCACTCTCCGACCTAAATGTAGCTAAAAGCATCACGATCTTTATAAAATATTTCAATCGCGCTTCGAAATTACCAATCAAATGTCTAGCAGCTTTCAAGCCTCTTTGACTCAATACAATTTCTTATATTTTTTCATGCATGGTTTGACTTGCAGTACACCATACTGTTAAATTACCCTAAAATAAATTATCGTTCTGTATGAAAGGAGACGTATTTCTCTTTATTACTCCGCAGTCATATCACTCGATAACACTTAAGTCAATTCAATAATACTCATCATTATAAAACGAAACTTCAGTCCAAATGTCATCAAGTCAATACAAGTCAGCACTTGCTTCTACATGAATAGAGTGACTGACTGATTTATGTAAACTGCCGTCACAACTGTTATGGTCACTACCACGAAAAGTGAGAGAGAGAGAGAGAGAGAGAGAGAGAGAGAGAGAGTGGATTCCAAGGTCAAGGCGACAGGTCTCAAGTTTCTATAAATATTCCTTCAATGTTTGTTGTTAATTCAATATGAAATGATCAATGACTTGAAACAGATCATAGATTATGCAACCGAGTCCAAAGCATTAAGACGAATCTTAATAAAATTTTGAAGGCATCTATAAGAAGTGTGAATTTGATCATTATTAGTTAACACTTAATACTGAGACACTTTCAAAATTATTGTAAATTTTCTGCTAGATACATGACCGCGGCCCCCCACCTTAGATCGGAAAATTGGTGACCAGTACCCAATTGCCCGCCCCGCGGATGAACTCTTCGCTGGAATAACTATTTCATGTTGTTTATGACAGCAGCAGCAGCAGCAAATAAATAAAGTTCACAAACAAACAGAGACAAACGCACAATACACGGGCCTGCTTAAAATAAAAGGTAAAAATATTAGGAGAAAAATCTGACTAAAATAATATCCTGCTATAATTAACGATCGCACACTCCAGACACTTCTTCTGTGATTTAGTTTATTCTTGATAATGAGGAAATCCCTTAGCTTTTACATCCAATAAAACACCTAAAAAGGGGGTGAACTCCCAAAAAAAGCAAAAATAACACAATTACCGACAGCCTCATCGTTCCATGTTAGCAGTGGTAACTTGATTTTTATTGCTTTGCTGAGGTCATTCTTTGAAAAGACTTCCACGAAAAGGTATGGTGATGTATGCCAGAGGGGTCCTGCACCATTCCATTAGAACAGACTTTTGCAGCAGCAAGTTCTCATGGTGCTTTTTTTTTTTTTTTTTTTTAAGGCTGCTAATAGCAGCATGTAAAGGTAGTATTGATTTATTGCTGTCGTTGTTGTTGTGGATTCGTAAACACATAAACATTATTTCATATGACCTTGTCTGGGTAAGAACAAGGGATGAAATTTACGAAAACTGTTATTTGGCTTCACATTTTCTAGTTAACGTCTATATTATATATATATATATATATATATATATATATATATATATATATATATATATATATATATATACATATATATATTTATAGACGGATAGACAGGTAGATAGATAAAGAAATGTGTGTTTGGGCTTTGATAGTTTACTCATTTAAAAGAGACATTATCACTTACCTGAGGAGTAAGCCTACAAACTACAATCAACTTTGTTTGTGTTGTTGTTGTTGTTTGCGGGGGGAGAGGTAGGAAAGGTATAGCTATGCAAGAGCCTAAAAAGTCTGAAAAAGGTTTTTTGCGTTCACTTAAAGCTACATGAATTTTAGGATAGGATATCTATGATTTATTTATTAGAATGAAAATGTAACAACATGAATAATTTGCTCATAAACATTATTTCTAATAAATATAGCGTATTTATTTTCATTTTCGTTGGTGAAACAAGCTCTATTTGACTGTAGATTTTAGCACGTTTTAATTTACGTTAAAAGTTGGGAATATAATGTTTACAACTTATGCGTGAGGGGAAAATCTTGCATGCGTCCCGAGTAAGCTGGAGGTCAGATCATGCCTTGTTATACTTTCAAATGTATAGCCACACATATACCCCTTTCATATGGATTCCTTATTACCGTGGGAATTGTTTACACTTAACAGAAATTATATGCTACAAGTCCTCCTACGATTGATATATTTCTTTTATGGTACACCATTAGTACTCAGGATTACCGAGTAAACGTTTGGGATTACAACAGTTTTGGCAACAAACACAGTTATCAAAGTGACACTGACTTTACCCACTCGGCTTTCAACAGAGATATAAGTCGAAATCAGCTGAAAGCTCCCTTGATCACCGAATGGAAATAGTCACTGTCTTCCCAGTTACAACCCTAAAAGGCTGAGAGAGCACTTATTACATATGAATCCCTTTGAGTGTACGTTACTCCCATTGTGAAATTCATTCATATCATTTGGTCTGTGACTTGACATCTGAAAGTATAGAAATGTCACAAGCATAGTTAATGACAAACTATGTTGCATTACTTACATGTTAAGGATACTTTTCTTCTAATTAAAAGGCACACACAACGGGAGCCTCAAATTACAAAATAATATGAGTTTAACCCACAATAACTACATAAACTACAAACTGCAAGACAAAAGGTAAACGTAACGTCTAAAGTCATTATGCTAAAGGGATTATTTGTTCGTATTTTCCTGTTCTATCATTCTATCATATTTAGAACCATTCTATTATATGCGAATTTGATTTCATAAAATAAACGAAAAGGAACCAAACACGATGCTCATTAGTGTGACTTTTTGTTTTTATAAAATAAGCGTCCCTCTCTCTCTCTCTCTCTCTCTCTCTCTCTCTCTCTCTCTCTCTCTCTCTCTCTCTCTCTCTCTCTCTCTCTCTCTCTCTCTATAAGTGTACGCCTACAGGGCAATATACAAGTACTTACCTAAAATAATTTTCTATGATAGTTTATTGTCATCTGCATCCATTACCCATGACCTAATAATATAACCAAATACACAATATAAAAAAGTCTACAAATAGTGATTCCTGACGTTGTCTTATTGACTGATAAGTTGCAAGTATTATGCATAATTATCTAGGGATATGTACGAAATAATACGTGACACGACAATGATGTCGCATCAAGTATAATGATCGTGATGGCTGTCAAAGCAATTATAATCCCAAGAGTTAACCAGTCATGTTGTCACCGAATGCAATTACAAAGAGCAAGAGAGATTATAATCATGAAAATCCTGATTTCTACTGTTGTACTTAAAAATACACAAATTGCTTATAACTTATTTTACGGATATTTACCTCCGTACATGATAAATTTGAGAGAGATATGCGCGAAAGTTATAACGGGAGGGGCAGGATATAAGGGGCAAACCATGCCAAATAAAAATAAAGAGCAGAAAAGGCCACGAAGGAGCTACTTGAAATTCGCGAAAGACAAAGGGAACTTGTTGTGACTATGGTTGGTTATAAGGTGGGTGATAAATTTTCCTCGGTGCGAGAAAGCGCAAGATCCCGAGACGAAGCGCCTCTTAAATCATGCGGGTCGACGAGCCAGGAATAAAGAAACTCGCTGAGTGGTGAGGTGTCACTGAGGGTAAATTCATTCAGAATCTCTGAATAAAATCGAAGCTTGATAAGCCGTACCATAGAGAGATGTGATGATGAAATACTGAGGCCGCTTTATATGAGAAAGCGAGGTTACGGTTACACGGAGAAACTTAATCTGGGACAAGATCAAAGTCATTTCTTAATCAAAATGATGACTAAACCGAGCACTGACTTCTCGAAACTATTGCCCCAAAAGTTATGTCAATGATGCCTGAAGCAATTGTTGAGATCTATTATAGGTATGGAAATACGTTAGTGCTGTTTTCCAAGCAAAAACGATTATGTAGAATTTACCACTAGCAACCGTTAGTCTAACGTCTATAATCTACTTAACTGACAGTGACTCCAAACTGTCGAGTTCTCTCAGGGAATGGAAATCTATGTACATGCTTTTTCAAAACGGATCAGATCCATCACAGATCATCAAAACAGCAACGATTCATAATAATAATAATATAGCGATAAAAAGTAAAAAATATTCCGGATGAAATTTTAACAGGAAAAGTGATGCCATATTTCTTTGGTAATCTCTTTCGCTCTGGTACTAACAAATAGGCAAACACTCCTTTAATATACTGCCCCATTACCGCAGTGGTCATGTATTAACGCCCATCTGCCCTATATACTTATGACACAAGTGTTCACGAGTATAACAACTCATTGGTATCTTAACCCGTCGGTTCATGGACATACATCATTATAATAATATTATGTAATACAATACATATTGAAATGAATGAACGGACTATTAGCCGTGAGTATATAAAAAAGTTTTTCCTAGAACACAACCTCTGAACAAGTGGAAGGGAATAGTCTCTAAATGCCCCCCCCCCCCCCACCCCCCACCCCCAACAACCCCACCCCCGCCAACCTCCTCCTCCTCCTCGCTTCCTTCCTCCACGAATGAAGTCTGGAGTGAAAATCCATGGTCGTTATTATGCTCTTGCTAATGGAGATAACAATCGGCAAAAAGCCATTCCCGTTAGCATAAGATTAGCTAAATTATTTAATTATGAAAACGAGTATATCTGTATCAATACAGATGGCAATGATAAAAGGGCACAAAACCGCTGAGAACGAAAAGGCACCGACTAATGTATATAAATGATAAGTAAAAGAATATATAAAGGTTTTCTGCGAGAAAGTACAGTAAGGAAGCAGCACTTCCAGAGAATAAAATCAAATAAAAACCACAGCAATTTCTTTCATGAACCGGACGCACTGCTAACTTGAGAGTACTGTAAGAAGTTACCTATTCATACTTCATATCCTTCGTAAATATATAATAAAGCGACTCATCTCGTCCACTCAAACAATTTCACTTAGTTCCTCCTCTGTGAATTTTGACATACGCTTCATACAGCTGAGCAATCGTGCCATTCTATCTATATCTAGCAGTCTTCTTCATGAACTTGTCTTGAATTACTTAAGAGGAACACAGTCAGATATACAAAAATTATTCGATGTGTTCTGCGATAGATAAAATAAAGAAATGAAAAGCAGGATTGTACGAGGGAATCTTGCTCTAAGATTTGACGACCACGTTTCTTTCAGAAAGTGATGAAGACCGGGAATATCTGAAAACAGCAGAGTTCTTAGTTTTTATATCAGTTTATATCACGCATAGGCATGCAGAAGGATATCAACTTGTGAACGCTCGATTTTCATTGCATTGCAAGGGCTGAGTAGGTAACTTCACACTCACGAAAGCACCTAATCAGGAAAATTAGAACGTAAAATTACACTAAATACCGCCGCATTTGTTTACGGCACATGAATCGTGACGGCCTTCCAGCTATCCATAACTGCCAGACATTCGGAAACACACAATTTTACTCCAGTACTTATTCAGTTAACTTCTATGAACTACTAAACTTTCGTTTCGCAGACTTCTTAATTATTCAAGCCTTGAGTGGCAGGTAAGCCTCGGGTCTCGTCTTGATCTCGAAAATGGGTTGGACCAACTTTTCAACATCCAAGGAAAAGTAAGAGCGTTTGCATCTAACTGTTCGAGTCCATCGTAAACATCAGGAAAACTTATAAAAAGGAAAATATATTTTTCCCATCATTAACAAACCCCACAGAAATGTTAGACGTGTTATTACGTCACACGCATCGGTTTGTGTTCAACAACTTGTGACCGATATGTTTTACCTGTAAATGTATATTATTAGCTGAATTCAGTACACTTCATTCTTACTATTGTCTCTTCTGGGCAGATCATTATTTTGAGATCACAATAAAACAACAATAGAATTCTTTTTCTACATTTACCATGAAAGTTTCTCAACTCGCCCAGTGCTTCCAATAAAACGTCGTTCAAACAATTGGGAACAATAGGAAACTGTTACAAAAATTTCTTTGAAAAGCACTTTACATACTTATTAAATTCTACGAGCACCTGTCCGATGAGGAACTTTCAATACTCTTGCTTCAAAGACAAAGTTCCAGCAAGTAAAACTTTTGATGATGCCAGGTCCTGTTCCTAAGAAGTACACACATTTTTTTCTCCAATGATAGAACACACAATATTATGTATTCTTGCAACATGGAATACCATCCAATATTAAATTTTCATTTTCATTTAAACGTTGCTCAATCAATTAAAGTTATTATGCCTTTCGCAATTTGACCATGTCTCCTACTTCATTTCACGTGTTTTTCTTACGCTTTTCCTCCCTCCGACACCCGCTCCCTGAACCTCAATGTAGAAATGATTTTATACAGACATACAACTATATTGCCTATTGTGTACAATTTGCAGGCACCAAGCGCTGCAAATTGTACACAATAGGCAAAATTAATTGCAAAATGTACACATTTGGCAATTATCCACATTTTGAGTAACACACACACACACACACACACACACACATATATATATAATATATATATATATATATATATATATATATATATATATATATATATATACATATTCCATTTACTTACATCTAACTCCCAACTAACAACCAAATGAAAAAAGCAATAACTAACTCTATCTTATGGTTCCACCAAAGATCATTAAAAAAACAAAAAAAAATACTAGCATGCGTATTAGTTTAGCAAAGCAGGGAAAATTTTCCAGAACATTCTTTTACAGGAATAATATCGCTATTGTTCATAACCGACCTCATATTCTATCAAATTTTCAGGCTTTACTGACACCTTTATACTTTCATCTTAAACGCCAATTATACGTCACTTTCTTACAAGCCATTCCAGGTTATTTAAAGCCAGAATTGAATGACAAATTACACACCCTTGAAAACATATTCATAACCACGTTCACTGACCGAAACGCCTGAATGTAAACTATTTGCATTTAGACGAGTTTCACTTTTCCATGTCGAAATACTAATAACCTGATTTCAGGCTGCTTGAAGCACCATCCCTCCTACTCAGGTTACCGCATACCATAGTTCAAAATGCTCTCATTACACTGTCACAAATTTCACAACTAATATTTCAAACGCAGTTGTTTAAAGTATCTGAATTTCCATATTTAAAAGATCTATGCAAATGGTATGAGAGATATTCTTCCATAAAGGAGAGTTTGAAATGTCTCGATCATATCATTTTAAAACGTCTTAAATAATTTCAATTCTGCAGTGTTAACCGTCAGGGCGACGTGAAGCTATCAAAATCGGTCGTGAAATTTAATTCACTATCAGCTCTCTGGCAAAGATCAGTGAAAAGTATGGTGAGACGTCGGCCAAACAGGATATTATTCACTTGATAACGTCACAACCCGAAGAGCTACAGCATTTTTGTACCATGGCCTGAAATGGTTTGCCTAAATGATTATTAGTAAGATTTAACCATGGCATTTCAAGCGACTCTTGTTCTTACTTGTCATATCTGTTAATGGTCATTAGGGGCTTTTACATATGAGCTATATTAGCCTGGTCTCAAGAGACTGTCTAAAATGTAAGGAAAATGATTCAGTTGCTTTCACCCGTGGAAGGCAAAGCCTTCACCAAACTTTTGTCCCCTTCGTGACCTTAGATGAATTTTACGAATGCGAGAGAGATAAAACCTGCAAGAACCTCATGAGAGTTTTAGTCATAAAAAATAAAACTTTGCTTTAGATTTGATCGTAAAATGTCCATTTGGATGGTTTTCATATTGACCGTAATTAAGGAATTTTTCGTCTACATCACTTCACATTAATTTCAATCACAAAGTTACTCTGATCCGTACTTGATCTAAAGGCAAGACATTCTTGCTAATTCATATTCCTGAAAACTTAGAAGCATACTTGAAGTTTGTGGTAAACTAACGTACACAGCCAGACATGTTCACAATAATATTTTCCTTGACCACCTGACGTTTGTACGCGAATCAACAAAAGCTATTTCATTATAGAAATGTTAAAGAACGATATGTCACAGGCATTTCTATCGTTACGTTTTTCCTTAGGGTGGATAGCTGACTGGCTTCCGAAGAATTCAAGATTTCACTCGAAAATTAAATTTCGTTATGAAGCGTTTGAAAAAAATTCCATGACAACGAAGGAGAAGAATGTGTAGTACCTGATAAGTTTGTATATGAGCTTTTACAGAAATGAATGAAAGAATGAATTAGTTATACACACAGTGAATATAATTTCTTGTTATTACTCAAAGGAGATATTAACCCTCGCACGTCTTGCATCAAACCAAACGTGCTTTAATGACTACTTTCTTTGTTGTCTTATTAAACACTACTGTACATGATGATCCTATAGGCATATGAAAATTGACGTTTGTGGAGAAATATCTAGAGGTTTTTTTAATAAGATTACAATGCCAAGGTTGGATGCAATTATTCGTCAGACTGGGTTGAGCAGAACAGGAAACAAAGTAGAAGATATGATGGTGTTATGTAATGAGGTGCATGAATATATCAATCATTACCGTCATTTTAATAAATCTTTTGCCACAACTTGAAAAAGATGTACTGCAATTCGTATAAGTTCATTTCGGCTGCCAACGACTAAAACTGAAATTCTTGTACTTGTGTCTCAATCGACCCGAGGTGCCATTTACGCGAGTTAATAATTATCTCGAAGGGATGCCGATAGTCAAAAGCCTCTCCAATCTATAACTTAGCAACTGGCATGTCGGAATTTCCTGTAGGAGGAGCCCCTTCAGGGATTCGCCAGATTAAATCCTTTCTTCCATATGATCACAAATTCTGTGGTAAACCCACCTAGTCCATATTGCGCTCACTGGAACCAAAAAGTTATTTTGGAAAAGAGCGAATAATTCCGAATTAGGAAATGGTGAGGAAAATAGGAATCGAATATAACCTGTAACAATAGTGAAAAAAAAAGATGGCCGCAACAAATATTACTTTTAAACTTGACGATTCTCCAACATGATTTTACTCCATATTTCCGCCGATTTAATCTTCGATAATATTTGTTTTCCATTTCTATATTACAGTTGCCCACTCGTACGATCTTTTATTTTGATATTTTCTCCAGCCTTTAGGAAATAATTAAATTCTAACCAATGCGCATCATTTTGGGAACTGTGTTAAGAGGCTCAGTGAAAACAGTAGTTATGCTGTAAATGATCAGACATGTAAATATGTAAACTAACGAATTAATATATCTATATATGCAAGTGCACAGTCGTAAAAAAATAAATGGATGAAACACCGAACCTTAGACAATTTGTCCATCAAACTGTAAATGAGAAATATATATCTATAGTAATGTATATATACATAAATTTTAAATTTCATATTATATATATATATATATATATATAATATAAATGTATGTATGTATGCATGTATGCAAGTGTGTGGGCAGGGGAAGTTTTCTGTTCAGTGTTCCTCCTTGAATCAACAGTTTAAAGATAAATATGACAATGAATGTCGGGTCGTTTTTCATAGAAACAACCTCTATAAAAAATGTAACAACGCACAAGCAAATACAAACATAAATATAGTATTTTATATATATAACGTACATATACATATATATGTGTGTGTATATATGTATATGTATATGTAGTATAGATATAGATATATATATATATATATATATATATATATATATATATATATATATATATATATATATCACACATATGCATCTGTCGCAAAATCCACGATGATTCATTTGGAAAATACACTAAAGGGACAGACATTCCTTTGCAGCGTACCAGTTTCTAGCTAACCAGACCAGTAGGCAATAACTCCTACGGGTGCCGACCGGTTTTTAACCAAGATTAGTAGTATACAGCAGGAGGTGCAGAGCTCCCAACGAGGAACAAAGCACTCAGCGCCTTAATAATAATAATAATAATAATAATAATAATAATAATAATAATAATAATAATAATAATACCTTTATCTCGCTCAGGGCCATATACATGGAATATACAAAATACAGACAGTAACATACACAATCTAGATATATGAGACAACATGATAAAAAATATGAATAATCGGCACTATCCACAAAATAGCTGAGGTAGCATAAAAGATAGTAATCATAATACTGGTAATAACAGTAATAATACCCCTCACACAGTCCCTGGGAGAACAGTAAGTAACAGAGGAACTGGAAGACTCAGACTTACTTGAAGAACCATAAGAAAAGAGACGATGATATATATATAATATATAATATAATATATATATATATATATTATATATATTTATATATATATATATATACACGTAAATAAATACACAGCCAACAAACATTAAGTCATAAGTGTCGTTCAATATCCAACTCACTATCCCTCGGGAATAACTAAAACCCAGGAAAAAATACCTAATGAGATACGAACTGAGCCATCAAGGTCAATATAGAAAACGTTCCATTAAATATGAAGCTTTGTGGTGTAAGTTCTTTGCGAGAAGAATGTCCAGAAAACAATTTCTCTGTTAACTTGCTGATGCATTCAGGCAACGATTCCGTGAGGGTTCCCATACGATTCCCATTCAGGCATACGATTCCTTGAGGGTTCGCACATGATTGCTTCATGGCGTGGTACACCTTCAACCTAACACGTTTGTTTTTGAAATATCTATACTCTGCCTGGTTCCACGCCTGCTAAGGTTTTTTCTAAAACTGATTCATGATAACAAGGATAATTGTGGGGAAAATAATGATCATGAACTACAAAAGACAAGTCGCTGTCTACAATAAATACCCTGTCAATTTCCGTTGTTATCATGCCGTAGCATGACATCATTCTCCTCTGTTTTCTTGAAAGGTGCTCAGATCAACACAGATAATCATTCATTTCCTTTATTATAAAAGATGTCTTGCAATTTGCTCGGAAGGCCATCTACCACCAGCAAAAATAACTGGATGTTTTCAGCATAATATATCTTTTATTGCATTCCTCCGCACTGACGATTGTATGAAATTCATCATACTTAACAAAGTCTAATAGCACTTGCTATATTTCGCCTTTAACTTACATTTAATTTACCCGTTTTTTCCTACTTGCAGTGAAGACGTACACTACACGTAATTTCTTGATTTTGATTTATATAGATTTTTGGCATTGTCAAGCACTGGGGCAACTAAGGCCATTTAAGGCCGAAACGGAAATTGACAGTAAAAGGTTATAATGGTGTAAAAGGAGGAAAACCTCGCAGTTGCACTATGATATAATTGTTACGAGAGGGTGGACAGTAAGATTTAAGAAAGAATATGAACGGAGTTACAGTAAAATGAATGAAAGTAGTTGCAGCTAGGGGCCGAAGGGACGCTGCAAAGAACCTTAAGTAATGCCTACATTGCACCGAATAAGGTGCACTGACGGCACTAACCCCATACGGGAACTACTCTTTATTAGACCTACAATTGCTGTTTAATTCTAATATGAATAATGATCACCAAAAAATAAAAAAATCTGCTCCACTGTAATGTCTGGTTCCTCACTAAGCAAGTATTTTTGGCTGCAATATTAATCATTTTAGCGTCTCTCAAAACTTCAAGATGATAGAGAGAGAGAGAGAGAGAGAGAGAGAGAGAGAGAGAGAGAGAGAGAGAGAGAGAGAGTTAACCGATATCTACGTGCCAGTCTAGAGTTTCTTCATATTTCAGGACGACTTTTTCTTTTTTGCATTTGAATATGACCTGGAGTTTACATTAAGCGTCATAGGCATTAATTCAAGTACATGAAAAGATGTATGTATATAGTAAAAATAAATTACACTAACTGCAAATACACAAAATCCTCATATGAAAAAACTGCTCTGGAATATATAAGTCTTAGAGCTCATATGACACACTAGTGACAGACGTAAATGAAACCATCCACAAAACGCCCCCCCCCCCAAATCCCCCCATCCCCCGCCCCAACCACCACCACCACCACCACTCTCGATGAAAGAAGAGCTCAGCATGTGGTACGGAACTAGAGACCGTATATTTCCTTACAGACGACTCACTAGACCTCATTTTATTTGCTATTCTTGTGTTTACTGCATATCAAACACAACTCTAGATATGAGAAAACACAATAAAGCAAGGAAGTAATAACCTGGAGGATGTCAAATAATAAAATACTGATCCATCTCTTCTCATTTTCTTTTTGTCGAGAGATTATCAATTTTGATAGGTTATCTCTAAATTT
Source organism: Macrobrachium nipponense (assembly GCF_015104395.2). Taxonomy (NCBI): domain Eukaryota; kingdom Metazoa; phylum Arthropoda; class Malacostraca; order Decapoda; family Palaemonidae; genus Macrobrachium; species Macrobrachium nipponense. Next base: position 71,290,496 of record NC_087202.1, on the reverse strand, counting down.
TATCGACTAATGATCAATACTTCCGCACCTGACTATATCATTTTATGTCACTACAATTCCACAATGTTATCATTTATTGGCATGGGACGGCATCCATGGATATACTGATAGTTTACGCTTTGAATCTATTCCTCTTAAAAATGTTCAGTATAACTATTTCCTGCGTGTACTGAGTATCCATTAATACGTACCAAAAAGAAAAAAACGTGTCTGTCTTTCTTATTTTTCCTAGCGAATGCAACATTTTGCGGTACCTATTTGAAAGGGGAGGGGAGGTCGTCAAATTTCAGTTCGATTGCCTCCTTTGTTTCTTGTTTTGCCTTTGTCATAAAACTTGATATCCGGTCTTTGAAGTTGCAGTCTGTTCCACACACATTACATATATATATATATATATATATATATATATATATATATATATATATATATATATATATATATATATATATATATATATATTATACATAAAAATATAAATTCATAGCATATACACAAATCCATACATGCATACATATAAACATACATGTTCGTATACGTATACTCGTATATTTAACAATAAGGCGTTTTTTCATATTACAAGTAGCTTCGAGGGTGCAAACATTACGGTCTGTCGGGAAGGTTTTGGGACTGAACTATCTACTAGACTCAAACCCTTCGCTAACTGGTAGTGATTGACAACACTACTTGTTACCAGGCGTATAATTTATTGCTAAGGCAACGGAGGCAAAATGGAGTTTTCAGAACGGACTGGAATCAAGCTAAGATCTGTAGCCTAATGAAATGCAATTCCACCAGAACAAGATAAATCCTATGTTCTAAGAATTTCCGACGTGAGAGTAATAACAAATGACTGGGGTTTACGTCCATATCAAAACCATGACATGGACTTGAAGCTATATAATTTACCAATATGAATCACTTTCTTTAAATATATACAGAAGCAATAAAAATCAAGACTATATATATATATATATATATATATATATATATATATATATATATATATATATACATACATACATACATACAAGATAGTTCCCCATAGGTGCACGAAATCTTCTAGATAAACGCTACCCGGTATCAACTGCTATGCCCGCTATCTGCATGCAAACCAAAGAACAGAGGACGTGATGAGCGTTAGTTGGTTAGTAAATACGACAAATGACGCTTATTTTGTGGGGAGACGAGACTGTTCTTGAAGGGTTGGATTCACTGATATCACTAGCTGGTTCACTTAAGGTGGATTCTTGGATGAGCCCTATGCTTACGAGGCGTTCGTTTGGCGACCGCTGATTGGCTGGTGCCGAGAGATAGGCAGCTCCCAGCCAATCAGCTGCCGCTAAACAAACGTCTGATAGGTATAGGGCTCACCCAAGAATCTAACATAAGTGAACCAGCTATTGGAACCACTACACTCCCTCCTTGTCCATTATCCTAGTAGGGTGCCCTCTATCCGATATCAGACTGCCTTAGCTTCTAAGAATTCCTGGCCTGTTTTTATGGCTTTATAGTCATGGTGCTTATTTAGCGTAATGGGTGGATGGGGTTTTCTCCTTATTCTAGCACGCTGATGAGTGATGAGGCTTTCACGTTAGCCGAGATGTGTAAGAGACGGCTGTCGTCTCTTCTTTCGTACTTGGCTGCTATTCGGAAAATCAGCTTATCTATATATGTTTTTATATCTAATAAAAGGAGCCCATAAAAACACCAAAATATAGAGGGAAAAATACAGTATTTCAGAGACTGGTGTCTCCCTCTTCAGGTAGATGAATGAGAAAAGTTTACAGAAAAGGTGGTATTTATACCAAGAGATCTATCCACAGGTAGCCAATTTAGGACAGTCCCGCTAATAATCTTCCTTTAATCTTCTTAAGCGTTGGTTGATTAAAGGAAGATTATCAACGGGAGTGACCTAAATTGGCGTACCTGTGGATGGATCCCTTGGTATAAATACCACCTTTTCTGTAAACTTTTCTAATTCATCTACTTGAAGCGGGAATCAGCAGTCTCTAAAATATTGTAATTTTTCTCTCTATATTTTGGTGTTTTTATGGGCTCCTTTTATTAGATGGAATTCTGTTGTAACAGAACATTTTTACCAGTCATGTATATATATATATATATATATATATATATATATATATATATATATATATATATATATGATATATATATATATGTGTGTGTGTGTGTGTGTGTGTGTGTGTGTGTGTGTGGTGTGTACATATATACATACACACACACATATATATATAATATATATATATATATATATATATATATATATATATATGTATATATATATATATATATATATATATATATATATATATATATATATATATATATATGTAAACGAGATAAGAATCTCGTTTTTTTTTATTTGGTAAACGTGGAACCCCGAGCGGTAGGCAAACTGATACACAATCTCTCTCTCTCTCTCTCTCTCTCTCTCTCTCTCTCTCTCTCTCTCTCCAAGCAACCAACAGCTCGCGACCTCTCCTCTCTCTCTCTCTCTCGACAACCCCTCTCTCTCCATTCTAACAGGTCATCAAATGAGAGACTTGCATTACAAAAATACAACATTTATTTAACAATGGAAAGATAATAAATCAAGTCTCACAGACAAACTAACTTAGTTAAACCCCCAATATGTAAGTCTTAATCAGTAATTAGTCACACCAATCTCTTCCATATGGGACTCTCTGTCTCCCTAGGACTCTCGGTCCCCCCTTGCCAGAACACATAGTTCCTTCGCCAGAATCGTCTGTTACAAAGACAGAGAATGACTCATAAGCACACTAAAGTTTAAAGACAAAGTTTAAGGTCAAACACTCTTACAATGTGTAACAAGCCATCCCCTTTGGCTAAAGTAAAGGTAACACTTACCCATTCCCAACTCAGAATATTACGCACAGAAACAAATAAACTTTCGAAGAGCTATCCCCAGCATTCTGCCTTTCTCCCACAGACGTCTCTGAAAGTCTCCTATAGACTTGGCTAAGGACGCCATTATCAAAGGAAGAGGTGCACACGCACATATGAATGCACACTTCGTTAACGCCCCACGTTACTGGTTGCAGCCAGTTTCCCAAAGGCACTTTGAAAAGACCCATGAACTCGTGAACATTGACCCGCCTAACTATGCACTTTTCATATCACACCACCCAGAAATCATTTATCAGCTTTTCTCAGGTCGTTGCTTCGGCTCTGTCTCTATGCATTCCAAAAAGGTCACAACGAACATATTAAATATATTATTAATTACAACCCCTAGGACTCACACATATATATATATATATATATATATATATATATATATAATATTATATATATATATATGATGCATACAGCCAGAAGGGTGAACAGAAATGACTTGAACCAAGCCCTTTCTTGTATTTTTACACCTCATCAGGGTTCAGGTACAAGTGCCAAGAAAACAAATACAGTCACAAGAAGACTTGTGGCAAGACAAACGATGCTAAAATTACAAACAACGCTAGCAACTACCGCACAGTCCTAATGCTTAACAGCCTACTTGTTTTAAGATACCCTTCGTTAAAATTTCATAAACTTTGTATAAACCTAGGCTGATATTTAATAAATTAGCACAAGTCTTGTTTAATTATACAGGATTCTATTAAATTTCTTTTCACTAAATCTGTGCAAAACAATTTCCTTGGAGTCTGTCCAGTTAATACCATGATCACTATTAGTCAGACATGTTACCAGGTCTTATATTGTATTTGTGTTGTTTTAATCGAACTGCCAATGTCTTTCCACTTTGTCCTACGTAGGATTTATTAAAATTTGTACACGGAATCTTATCAATACATCCTGTTCCATTTCCAGGTGAATTTCTAATCAGCAAGTTTCTAATAGTTCCTAGCGTTTTGAACACAACATTAATACCTAGTGGCTTTTCTGGTCTCGGGATGTTATTAAAGCAAGTCTAAAAATGAAGCACTAAAAGATTTTTGTTTTCGAACTTTTCAGTTTTTGTCAATCCGTAAAACGTTTTTCGGGCTTTACAAAATGCGTTTTCAATAAAAACTGTTTGAGTACCTCAAATTGCCAGCAATTCACGTATCTTGTCAATTTCTTGATCTAAAAATTCCGGGCTGCTGACACGCAGTGCCCTTAAAAAAATAGCAGAATTTTGGTGATATCACGCCCTTATGATACGTCCACTTACGCAAATTCAGTCTTAAATTTCACTTTTGGAATACGATTAGAAGATTTGAGGTAAAAGGGGGCCATAATAAGAATCGGAAGAATGCAAGATGTGGACATTCGCAGAAGTAGACAGACGGTAAACACACATCACAGGGGGATGGTAGTTTTGTTGTGACAAAGGTTCAGTCAACAGGAAAGAAAAGAAGGATGAAAGGTTGACAAAAAATAATGAATAAATCGGAAGTCTTAGCACAAACGAGAAGGGGGAAGAAGCAGGAATCGCCGGATGGATGGTGTGAAGGAGGTACTGGAAAAGGAAGGGCCTTAATAATCCAGGAGGCACAGGGCATGAGCAAGATAAGCGAATGGGCTGTTCCTGTCGGTAGGTTCGATATGTTGCACGTGAATATTCTGTGTAAGTGTATGAAATGGCTATACTCTGTTTTTTTCCATCTGTCCACCCGCCTGCGGTGTTTGCGTATGGTAACACTGCGTCCCGGGCTTTAGATAGTTACGCTATGTGTAAATTTTAGGTAAATAAAAGGGTATATGGGTGTACATTTGCAACTGAATTCTAATAATTTACTGTATGCGAATTACACCGTTAATATTCGAAATAAAATGTTATTTTGTCGAATGTAAGCTGAATGTAACTACCTAAAGCCCAGGACGCAGTGTTACCATACGCAAGCACCACAGGCGGGTGGACAGATGGAAAAAAACCGAGTATAATGCTGAGGAAGTTTACCATACATAATGGTCATTCATTACTATTCAGTCATTAAAATATACCTGCAATAGTGGCACTTGTGATTGTTTTTTTCTGTTTTCTTTTTTTTCTCTGGAGCCATGCCCAGTTCAATGACACAGCTTGACAGAATGCATATACAATACAGACACAATTAAACAATTATACTCGGAAAAATATTTTAATCCAAGTACACCGGAGTTCATCTCGACGTACAATAAGAAAACAGTATAAATTAATAATTCAGTAGTTTTTCTACACATGAAACCTTAAAAGCAAGTTGGTTTAATCTCTTGTCAGTAGGAGGGTAGAGGCCTGTCGATGTGAGGTAGATAATGATTTGTAATTTACGTTTCCCCGCCACGGTCTTATTGTACTGCTTATTTAGAGACTACTTCTCTAAATCTTTAGAAGCTAACCACGGCCGAAGAAATAAGAATGATGGTCACGCTGAAGAAGCAATTCACACGAAAGACATGAAATCATTACACACGACTATTTGATGGGAATCGATGAATTCCTTTACTAAGGAATTATAAGTTTAATACAGCAAACCTGCGGTGAATTACGTGAAATTCTATATTTTCGATTATTAAATTTCGTCAAAATTTTGTTTTAATCAACTGTTTTTTCGGTTTCTTTTCAGGATACGGCCACAACTAAGCGTCTGCAGGGAGTGGAGAGAGAGAGAGAGAGAGAGAGGTGAAGAGAGATAGAAATACGGGAAAGAAGCGAGAAGGAAGAGGTTCGTTGTTGAAGAGTAACCAGCAAGAGGTTTAGTTCTTATTTCTTGCCTCGAATAACAGAATTATCAAGGACCGCGTGCAAGCAAGAATAAAGAATCAGAGTGAGTTGGAGGTCCTGATATTTCTATAACTGATATGTCCTATCAACTCAGGGAAAATGGTGTATTGCGTACAATAGTAAAACATCGCCTACAACTTTAGTGTTGAAATAGTAAATGTAGAGTATATTTTCCCAATGAAGTGAATACATATATATTCATATATATTTATAATTATAAAATCAACTATAAGTGCAGATTCATGTACAGTTACTTCATTATTGAGAAAAGTATCTTAAAAAATAAAAACAGCCTTTAGTGTTATATTTTCATAGAAAGAGTTGCATCCCAATTGTATATTTATATTTGATACAAGGTGTTCAGTTCAGCTTCAGGTTAAGAATTTTGAATTCAATAATTTATGATGAGATTATCTGTAAGAGTTTCTTAATATCTTTAAAAGTGCAAAAACTGTCCGACTTTAAAGACACTGATGTTAGTAATATCATCTTCTCGTTGATAAGCAAAATTAATGCACTAAAGTAACTAACACTGAAACCTTTGCAGTAATTCACAACAACCGAAAAAGTCCAAGTGATTCTGAAATCAACAAAATTTCCAAAGACAATGGATAGCAAATTTTATTGACAATTAAGCAAATGAAATCCATAACTAACGGTGAAACCTTTGCAGTAATTAACAGCTATCGAAAAAGCCCAAGTGACTTTACGATAAACATTTTACTAAGACAATGGGTAGCAAACATTACTGATAATTTTGAAAGTAAATGAAATCTTTTCCCTCCACGTGAGTGATCTCAATCTAAAACAAAGGCACCGATGATAATGCGACATAGTAGATGACCAACAGCCAATGACTGCATTTTTATTTTTTTGGATTTGATTTGAATACTCGCTGTATATTCAAAATGCGGTTCCTGGTGTGCCTTGTAATCATGGGGTGGTGCTGTTATGGAAGCAGAACTGAAGAGGGTGACAGAAAGGAGCGAGCAGAGGGTGAAGAGAGGACAATGGTCCTGAATCCCATCCCGTTCCATCCAGGATTCGGAGTGGAGTATCGACTGCTGCGTCCCCTAGATGATTGGGGCAATAGTGAAGCTGTGATTAGTGGTGAGGTCACGGATATTGGTGTTCCAGGCCCTGGGGACCGGAACGAATCAGTGATATTGGCAACGACTCCGTCGCTGATAAAAAGGCCAAAAAGTCGACAGGAGACTAAGCACGAGGGGCCCGAGAAAGGGAATAGCAATGACAAAAGTGCGAAATTCGCTGATTCCGCGTTAATTGCCTTGTATCATTTTCACCGTCCAGTTGAGAACGACATGATGGACGAAGATGAATTGGTCAATAAAACACAAGACAAAATAAAACACCTGAGTGAGAGTACAATCAACCGATATAAAACACAAATCGACGAGGAAAGTCCAAGCGATATATTCAGTCCCGACTTCACCATCTTATCATCCAAGTTATTCGTCCCATGCTGGTGGCTGACTGATGATGACAAGACACACATTCATACTAACCCATTGACAGTAGCTGTGATAGATGGACACAATCTAGAAGATCCCGACAGCCGAGATGAGGAAATTGTAGAGCAATATGGATACCATGTTTTTCTCTTAGCCAAAGAGGCGGAAGCTCGAGGTGAAACACGTGGGTATGCTAGTAAAACAGACAACAATGATATAAATAAAAAGAAAATGGAAGAGAAGGTCGCCCCGGCATGGAGAGCCGTGGAGGAACTACGTAGAATGTGGCATTCTGTCCCGATAGCGAGTTTCTCATCAGAAAGTTTCCCTGGCTCCTCTTCAATTTCTCCTTCGCCTTCTCCTCCTCCTCATCATCATCGAGTCTCATCTCCGGGAAGATCTGAACATCCTGGCGGAATGAAACCTAAAACTTTTTCCGATATTAATGATAGGAAGGAGGGTAAAAGAGAGACAAATCTTGACACCACCTCCACACCGGCAAGAGGAGAACCCTTCGAGAAAGGAGGAGGAAGTGAAAAGAAATCGAAACACACCAACAAAGGAGGCCAACTCGTAGTAGAAAAAGAGCACACGAAAGAAGTTGACGAAAGAGATTTTTACGACGGTATTTGTTACCGAGATTCAAATGGATCTGAGACTGAATCGCAGAAATTAATTCCCCTAAATGAAGAATTTTATTCTCCTTTCAATATTTCGGATGATTTGTTCCCGGGATCTCTCCATCCGAGCATACACGAAGAGTACCTTTACGATCCCTCCGCCTCCCCCTGGCATCAACTTCGATTCGTTTCATATTTCCATTCTGTAAACACTGGCTTCCTCAAGTACCCGATTCTGACGGCCACAACGTTTCACCCAACAACAGAAATGTGTATGAAAATCAAAACTGACTCTCATGAGAGCTTTTCTCCTTCGTCATCAAAGAATGGTGAGAGTCCTGCTGGTGCAAAATCGGGAACACTGCCCAAACCTGATCTATCCCAGAATGTGGCTATCGACGTAGCACCTTTACTACGAACGTGGTTGAAGTATGCTGACCCATTTACTCGACGCAACCCCAAGGTTGCAATCATAGTGCTTAAATCAAACACGTCAACCAACAAACGAGAAACTTCTCCTCAGAATTTCCGTTCAAAGGAAGAACAAACAGAGCTCCACTCTCAAGAACCGAGTGAAGAAAAGTCGCACCAAAATGAAACAAGCAATCCACACAGACCGAATTCTGCCCCGGGCGGAACTGTGGCAGGTGGCAAAAGAGCCATCCATATTCTCCCGTCCTTTCCCACCAACGACTCTTTATCAGAGTCTCCTCTCTCCTCCCCGTTCCTCGACAGAGCCATAAAGGAGGATGAATTTAAAGACTCGCCCGAGTGTTTCCTGCGTCTCTCGCCGCCAACTCTGACGATCAACTATCGTCTTGACAGTAAGTGGCCTCATTATCTTGAACCAGTTGGCGTTGGGGGGAGGTCCTCAAAATAGGGACAGATTCAGGGGCTGGGATGAGGGGCGAAATAAGATTGAGCCATTTTGTGACAGAGGGTGATTCAAGATGTGGACGTGTATGGAAGAGGGCGAGGAAAAGGCGAATTTCATCTTTTTTGGGATCAGATATAACTGATTAGGACAGGTATAATCTATATTTTAGTTTTAGTTTGTTTTTACAAAGTAGTGAAATGTGATGTACTTTTTAAAACTAATGAATGTTACTGTTTGATCGACAATTCACCATAATCACTCATGTGTTACATATAATTTCCATAATAATAATTAATTGCACAACCATGAAATTATGAATGAAATATAAAAAAATATAAACTACTGTCAAACCGCACCATTATATCACAAACTAATGTTATCAAAATACAATTGAGTTACTATACACATGATGAGAAAAAGATCACCAATAATATTGCATTTACCAGTTTGTTGTGGGGTAAACATGGACAACATTCTTTCCTTTTTACAAGCGCTTTTTTGTAATTCTTACTATAAAAACACCAAAGATTTTAAATTTCTAATTCCACTCTTCTACGTTGCATGCTAAGGTTCATTTGGTAACATAACATTGCAGAAAGGCAGTCATTTTCACCTCCTTCTATCAAGGATTAGTCATATATCTTCCACAGCAATATATAAAATGTTGAAATGAATTCTTTCTGCTTCAATCTAAAAAAAATCACTTTCGCTACATATCACTAATTACATCGTTCTCCTTTCTTTCATCTTTTTGTTACACGTGATAATGCAAGTGGAAAACTGTATCATCGGTGGGATCTTCAAATTGCAACTTTGAGAAAAGCCTCATTTGGTCACACAAGGAAATTTATAGTTAATTCTTGGAGCATTTTGCTAAAGGCTTCTCTATTTCATACTAAACGAGACCAAAGGCGAGAGCATGATTACTTGACGTGGCGAAATGTTCCGTTAAAACTTCAGAGAAGTATTACTTTTACCGAGTTCTAAGAATTCTGAACTTGAGGTGGCAATAATTGTTCGTAATAAGAATATCTTCTAGTGTTTCAAAATGGCTATTAGAAGTCTCTGGGTTTTTTCATCCTTCCTGTAATACAGGAAAGGGCCCTGCGCGGACTAATATGTATGTGCAAAATTTATTTACGAAAATTGTGTATGCGCAAGTAGAGAGAGAGAGAGAGAGAGAGAGAGAGAGAGAATTATGAATGATAAAAATATTGCAATAATAATAATAATAATAATAATAATAATAATAATAATAATAATAATAATAATAATAATAAATAATGTTCTAAAGGGTCCACAAAAATACAAAGTGTAAAAAGTCCGTGTATAATTTTGAAGACTTTACAGAAAGCTTTCGAACCCTTCCCTGAAGATGAACCCAGAGGGAAGGGTTCGAAAGCTTTCTGTAAAGTCTTCAAAAGTACTACATGACCTTTGTACACTTTGTAGTTATTGTGGACCCTTTAGAACATAATATATACTCTCGTGATAAGAGAGTTTTTCCCTACTAAATAATAATAATAATAATAATAATAATAATAATAATAATAATAATAATAATAATAATAACATAATAATAAATAATAATATTTTATTATTATTATTATTATTATTATTATTATTATTATTATTATATTATTATTTATTATTATTATTATTATTATTATTACCCTATGGCGAGCAGGGAGTTCCCGGTGAGCAACAAAAGGCAGCGACGTATTTTACTATTAAAGGTCACAGGTTGATTTTGTGCTTTGTATGGAAATATGAAAAAAACAGATAGACATCAAGCGTTTGTCATACATTACTGAGACAATGATGCCATTTCAGAAAGAAGAGTAAAACTGAAACAAGGAACAGTTTAGTGAATATAGATGAAGATTAATGATAGCGTTGGAATGAGCATAAAGCCAAGCGTACAGTGTCCCCCGAGAAACCTGTAGAATTCAACGAGATCTCAATTCATTACTCCAGTATTTCTTTACCTGCCAAACACAAGACTGGTCACTATTTCTTTACCTGTCAAACACTAGACTGGTTGAACACGAGTCCTGAATATTATCGTTAAACAATTTAATCAGATCTCTTGAGCGTACTTTGATATTGCAGTTTTCTGAAGTATTTATACACTGAATAATTCTGCTGATAACTGAATATATGAGGCTACCTCGTCGATATGACAATGACAACTTTCCACTGATCCTGAAAACCACAACATCAGTGACAAAACCCTTGATACACTAACCAACTGCACGAGATGCTAAACAGGCCGATAATACATAGCATTAAAACATTAAAACGATAAACGAGCCCAGCCTACATATTTTTTATTTTCCTAAAGAATGTCACTGTCAGTGGATCGACAAGATAATTGCTTTTGTTATGCTCACCCAATAACAGGTGATTATGTTCACAGATGCAAAATAGTTTAGATCCCCAAATATTGTAGCGTCAATTAATTACCTCAGCTTATTGTTGCACGAGTTTTCTAATGCACGAGTTTTCTAATAATAGAAATATCTTTGTTCTAATAAGGATTAGACATTATCTACAATTGCAAATTAAAAAAATGTCTGAAATACATTTTATTATACTGAAATTGAAAAAAATCATTTACCTGTAACTACATTTCCCTTCACTTCTTTATTGCTTTTTGTTATATGTGATAATCTGAATGCCAAAAATGTATCATAGGCTGGATCTTCAAACTGCAACTTTAAGAAAAGTCTTATTTTGTCAAGAAAGGAAATTCATTGTTACATCTGGGAACATTGTGCTAAAGGCTTTGCGTCCTTTATTTCATGCTAAATGGGACCGCAAACGAGAACATTATTTTTGGATGTAAAAAACTGCTTTCAACTAACACTTTTGAGGAGTATTACCCTTTGCGGAGTTCACAGAATTCTAAACTTGAGGTGGCAATGGCAATCATTTTTCCCACGGATATAGTTTCATTTTATTTTGGCCAGAAACGTTACCAGTTAGATGTCAGAAAAATAAATCAAGATAAATTTTAAGTTAACGCTAACTCAAAAGAATAAAGCTCTTTTCCAGAAGTTGCGTGAAAAAATCCCATTGGTCCCAGTGAAGTATGAAAATCATTGTTTCCATAAATCTCTGTCTGCATTGTTAGAATTAACAAAGGAAAATAGAATTAGTTAAAGCTTTTAACCCCATCCTGCACAGCATATATGTCAGACATTTAAAAACGAAACAAAAGAATCTCAGTAATCCTTTCTAATGCCCTTTGTCTTTCCTTTTTCTGTCAAATTAATCCTAGTCATCTATTTTAATCCCAAAATTAGTGAACTATGTGGCCATTATAATGGTTAAATACTACTCAAAGTATATCCAAGTTTAACCAGACCACTAAGCTGATTAACAGCTCTCCTAGGGCTGGCCCAAAGGATTAGATATTAGTATGGGGCTAAGAACCAATTAGTTACCTAGCAACGGGACCTACAGCTTATTGTGGGATCCGAACCACATTATATCGAGAAATGAATTTCCTATCACCACATGTAAATTCCTGTTTCCTCATTGGCAGCAGCGGGAAGCGAACTCGGGCTACCAGACTGATAGACGAGTACGCAACCCACCAGAAACCAATTCCTCTCATTCAACGTTGGCAAAGCGGGGAATCGAACTCGGGACTACCAAATCGGTAGGCAAGCACGTAACCCACTCGTCCAACGAAGAACTTAAATACTATTCCAATTTAGTTTGTTATCTGTAAAACCGAGTAATCATTCTTACCACTGTATGTAGTCTGATTCAAAATGTTTTAGAGTGGAAGAATTATATATGATATATATATATATATATATATATATATATATATATATATATATGCAAATACATTATATACAGGACACAATATAGATAGGTAATATATATATATAGATAGGTATATATATATATATATATATATATATAATATATATATATATATATATATATATATATATATAGTTACTCTACAAACACAAATTCCGTGCGTAAAAAGTTATTACTTCCATGGAGGACCTCAGTGATACGGAAGGTTCAAAATGGAGTCCGTTTTTCCTTGCTTCCAAAGGATAGTCTTCCTTCATCTTCATGGAACCAATGATGAAAAGACACCTATTTATGACTGAGAGGGCACAACCTCATACAGCAGCTCCCAAGTGTCAATTGATTTGGAAAATAATCATGTGAAATTAACTAAAATTAATGGTGTTAAAGTGAAAATTGACCAGGTGACAAGAAAAGTTCAACAGTTAGGATTACAAGCCCCTTTACACCCTCAGTTGCCCGTCAGTAGCAGAGAAAGAGTGACAGTAGCAACTTCTGGCGAGTCGTTGATAGCCAAAAGGGAAATGGGAAAAAACTTGAGAAAAATCTGGCAAAAAGTCTACGGGGATTCCATAACGTATTTAACTACCTTGAAAAAACATCGATCTTTGGGAGCAGGGATCGACAGAGGGAAAATAAACTTCAATAGCAGAAAAATCTGTTTTTTAGCCTCAAATGACGAGATGTTTAGTTGTGCATGTCTCCCGAGGAGAACTGCAAGCTGTCAGTATATCTAATGATACTTGGTCGGCTCCCCCATCTAAGGAGGGCTGAACAATATATGCAAAACTGATTATGTTTTGTTTTTATCTCCCCCTTCAGCATGGTGATAAAAGGAAAGAGGTAACCGCTTAAGTGGAAGACAGAGAGATAGTTGAAGGATTCGGTCGTTAGACGTCAGGGAGCGAAACAGGGAAAATAAACGCCAATCAACGTGACTGACAATTACTGTCGTTCTGTTCAGAGAGAATCGTCGGAGCTGGAAGTGTCACAACGATGTTGGGCTTTGCTAAGAAACTCTGCCAAGGGTACCAAGAAGTTTATAAACACACGATACATCGTCGTGCTCGCCTATCTATTCGGTAGTGGCGAGTTCGATTCCCCGCTCTGCCAATGTAGAATCAGAGGAATATATTTCTGGTGATTAGAAATTCGTTTGTCGATATAATGCGGTTCGGATCCCGCAATAAGCTGTAGGTCACATTGTTAGGTAACCAATTGATTCCTTGCCAAGTAAAAATTTCTAATCTAATATCTTATACTGCATCGTTTGAACCACACATAATGTGGTACTAAAAAGTTGGGGGTACCCTGGAGTAGAAGTTCTCCTCTTTTTCAGTTTTCTGTAAAAGAATACTGAGATATCTTTGTCTGGCCGTCCGCAGTTATTCTGTCCGCCCTCAGATCTCAAAAACTACTGAGGCTAGAGGATTGCAAATTGGTATGTTGCTCAGCCATCCTCCAATCATCAACCATACCAAATTGTAGCCCTCTAACCACAGTAGGTTTTATTTTGTTTAAGGTTAAAAGTTAGTTCTGATTTTGCGTTTGGCAACGCTATAGCACAAGCCACCATGGCTGAAAGTTTCATGGGCCGCGGCAATTACATCATGATACGCTGTACTGACAACTTGATTTCTTCGGCGCATTTTTTACTTGTTTTTAATCAATCCAGACATTCCTTTGTTTCGTGATTATTGCAGCATATGGCACAGATTATCAACCCTATTGCAACAGTCCTGGTGGTTCCATAGCACTGACCACGGAAGCACCTGAGAGGCTCCAGTGAGTACCCCTCTCTGTGGGGTACTATCCCCATATCTCAAGTCTCACTTAGCTTGGAATTTGTCCTCTGAAGTTGGCGAGAATTCTTAACGGTGCTCTATGTAAAATTGTACGCATCTTTTGCGTCGACGATGTAGGGAAGACTTAGCAAGGATTCCAGAAGGAGATAGATCGGGTTTGAGCAGACAATGGCCTCGTTTGAGTTGTTCATTGGGGTGTAAGAGTTGAGCGTCGGTGCTGGAGTCTAGGAGGTCGACTGTTGCTCTACCCTTTGAAGTGATGGTAAATTCTCCCCCGTGATTTGGTCTTGCTGGGATTCTAATGAAAGGATCACTCTTCGTAAGGGCAACAATTCCAGCATATGATGTCCGCCCTTCGGAAGGTAGGGCTCGACTTTTCGACTAAGGTCATTGGCTCGTGTCGGTGACTGGAGGAGGAAGGGCTTAGGACCTCAAAGGCCGATGAGGGGAGTTTGCGAGAAGGAAGAGGAAGAGGAGGTAACAGAATTCAGCAATGGATCCCTGGTTGATTCCATGCTCCTCTTCGCTGATGGAGGGCGAGTTTCATCGGTGAAATAACAAGCAGGCAGCAGTCGTTTCTTCCTACCTGAAGTCATAATTCCCAAGACCCTCTCACAACTATAACTCTTGCAACCGTGGAGGAAATCCGAATAAATAGCAGTGAAAAGTTGAGTGATCCAGCTGTGAAACTGCCAGACCACTGAGGGAGTAATTCATGACCGGTGGGGGGGTCCTACTAAGTCAGGCCTGGAAAAAATATAGACTAGACAATACAAGGTCTATGGAAAAGCTACTCATGTTAACTTGTAACTACATGTTTTCAAGCTATCGCTAGATGAAAATACGCATAACTGCTTTATTATCAAGGCTTACAGAAGCTGTAGACTCTTGCGTTTAGAGGGGGAACTGAACTACCTAAAGTGTGATGTTAAGATTTTCAGCTACCCTGATCACTGGTGGGACAAGGATCATAGCAAACGCCCCGGCCAAAAAAATAGGGAAAAACAAAGAACAGAAAAACTATAGAAATTGCCAACAATGGCATGATTAAACCTCTCAACTGGCGGAACTCTTAAAAAATACTATAAGGAGCAATGCAATAAAAAAAAAACCTAGCCTGGAGAAGGGGAGGGGAGGAAAGGGGGATATACGTTGTAACATATAGAATGTGAGGCGACCAATTTCGAATAGATCAGCGAAACATGCAAAGAAACAGCATAGACAGAACAGCGCAGATATTTCAATCGGGCCCCATCTTTGACAAAACAATGCTGAGAAAGGAATCGCAAAATGGAGTGGGATGAAATGAATTTCAGATTTCACAGAACAAACAAACCACACGATTCATAGCAGAAAAGGCATAGCAAAAACGCTCTCATAACGTCATCCAAGACGACCATGAAAGGAAATATAAGAAACAACTCTGAGGATTTTGCCACGCGACAGATAGTTTACGAAGTCGTGGAGAGAAAGTCAAATGAACACGTGGAAAGGATTAACCAAGCCAATAAACACCTACGAGGAGAAAAGATGCAGCTAAGGTTACAAGGTGACTAATGCAAAACGAGACCCAATATCCAGTTCATGGTCTTGGATTAGGAGAGGAAATCGCTCCTACAGATGGAGGCAGACTGGCCTCTGGAACTTGAAGAAAACATTAAGGTGTTTTTTGAAAGAAAATATATATAATATATATATACTATATTATAATATATATATATATATATATAATTATTTATATATATACTATATATATACATCATATATATATATATTATATTATATATCATTATATTATATATTATATATAATGTGTGTGTATGTGTGTATACGAAATATAAAAATACCATATCGTGCTTCTAAGTTATCAACAGAATGGTCCATAGTAATATTCTTGTGTACCAAGACGAAATATATTGGTAGAAATATTCCTATCAATAAGTTTCGTCTTGCTAAACAAGAATATTAATGTGGATCCTTCTTTATATATATATATATATATATATATATATATATATATATATATATATATATATATATATATATATATATATATATATATATATATATATATATATATATTATATATATATATATTATATATATATATATATATATATATATATATATATATATATATATATATATATATATATATATATATATATATATATATATATATGCTTTTCAAGTTTTCAAAGAACACAGCATGCACTTGCCTTTTTCTGTTTTTATGAGAAATCCCTACATATATACTATATGCCAATATATCCTGCTCGTACTGCATGACCCTTGAATGGGGAACATTCATCTCTCGTATGATTCCTAAGATTTCCAATATCACTTTCCTTGAAAGCTCGAGACCGGAATGATTGACGCGGTTTGATCAGCGAAAAGATTTCATCTGAAGTTTCCTCGGAAGATTTATTTTCGCAAAAGAAGATGGCCTTTTTTTTTATTGTAGTCAAATACATATAGCTTCAAGTATGTATGCTGGTGGAAAGTAATCATCTATATTTATTTTTATGTTCTTTTTTTTTTAGGTTATTAATGATGTCCTTATGGCTAAGCGTAATATTTAAAGTATCATTATGAAAAATTAATCAATACATTTCGGCATTACAATTTTATTTTATAACCATTAATCCTTCTTTTAAACGTAATCGCATTACTGCAAGTTCATTTCTTGCTTTATTCTCCAGTTCTGAATTCATTCTTCATATTTTTGTGCATCCTATTCCTCCTTAATGCATATTTTCTATCTTTCGTTTCACATATTTTCTAAACGTAAGGATTGCAGTAACGTGTTAAAACATTTGCCTTAACCCTGAACCGTCATAGATATTTTCTGTATAATGTTCCATTTCTCTTAATCAATCTCGTACTTATTGCCTTCATGTCATCAGTCCCAAAATGGTCAACTGTTGTATGGAATTCGAAAAGTGCAATGTGCATACAAATTGATTTTACGTACCATGTGTTCTGAAATGTAAAAGAAGGTGACCTCCTCTGAAAACTGTCTGTAAGATCAGACGTATGACACTGAGTACGAGCTTTGTTATGCAGGGCGAAATGGGCCAAGAAGATGATTAACTGTTCCTAAGGTGCCAAAATTATGGTGGTTATAGCACCGAAAATAGATTAATACCTAATATAATTTACATTCATACAATTCTCTCTTACAATTATGTGTAAAAAGAGAATTCATTGACAAAAATTTCGTAGAAAAGAGTGAAGACAACTTTTCAACAAACACATATTCAACTATATGTTAGTATGGATGGTGGAAAAACTGCACTGGAGGACTCACATAAGTGCGTGTGAGTAAATGTCACCAATGATTGTAGTATGGAGACCTGAATCACTATGGCAACTATGCAAAATGTCAGGCACATGAATGACAGGGGAAAAGCTACCTGGGATTTTCGAACGATTTGCCTAGTCCTTTTATCCTTCGAGAAAGAGTGGTCGTTGAACTTCAGTAAAAGAGAAGTTGCCAGTTTGTTCCGAGGAATCGAATGGTCTGAGTGGATCATCCGAGACCGAGTCGGACTACCTAAGTCCAATTCCAACCTCATGATTCCAATTCTGAATTTGTGCCCGATTCAGTACTATATTTTAAAAAGTCCAAGTTTCAGATTTCTATCACGACCAAACAATCAATGCCAAGATAGTTAACCGAAATAATAAAATCCTTACAAGTAACTATGTTACAGAAATTAACATCGTTTGACTGCATCAGTAATCAAATCACAGATGATACTTAAATCGCAGCTCTGTAAATTCTTCAGTCGTTCCCCTAATAACAAAATGGGCACCCGTAATATCATGCAGTTTCTGAAGGTATTTCCACTCATCAATAAATACACCATTGCTACAACTTCTATGATAATTTTACATCCCCTGACAGGTTTTGAATGTAAATGCTTAATTGCTCCGTGATTTCACCAGCTTATACTGACGAGGTGCATACTCTACAATACAATACTTCTGGTACTATGATTTACAGGCAATTCTACACAATGCAAAAAAATGGCGATTTTAAGGACATAACGAGAATTCATGGTGACTTTGCTATTGATACAGCTAGCACGTTCCAAATCTACTAAAGAGAAAATCACCTGATTAAATAAATAAAAAAAGTATTCACACTGGAGCCTTATTCTGTGTTTAATGGAATCGAGCACCATTCGGACCTTACAAAATTAACATCCTAAATATTGATGTAGTATACCCAGACCTCGAAAACATAAACTCTAATATGAAATGACACGCATTGAAGATTAATAAAAGAAAAAAAATGAAAGATCGAGCGATGCTGAGTGGGCGAAAGACAGAAATGTCATAGCTGAAGCGATCACTTACTTGTTTATCTATTGTAATTATCTATTTACTTAATACTCTATCAAAAAGGCATGTATTTCGTTACTAAAACTCTTCTTATTATTCTTCCCTTTAAGCTGGAATTCTACGACATCGCCTCTAATTTTTTTAAGGCAATCATAGAAAATACCAAAAAATAAATAAATAAATAAATAAAAAATTGGGATGATTGGCACTCTTCACCTGCAAATATTTATGTAATGAAATACAGGCTGAGAAGTAATATGACAAATACAAATTGCTTGACCCCAGTTCCGACAACGTTGGCAGCACAAGGCTTCAAAGTATAGTGTTTCCACCGGAAATGATGATTACGTGCAATCTCTTCAGAAGCAACCTCGTGATTGCTTCTAATTAGATATAGTGAGTATGTAAAAGCAGAATTCGTGTAACTACGTTATTCAATTCACAAATCTTAAAGATATCAATTATTAATTGTGCAGCATGATTATGCACATGCAGAGAGAGAGAGAGAGAGAGAGAGAGAGAGAGAGAGAGAGAGAGAGAGAGAGAGAGGGAGAGAGATGAAAACCGAGAGGAGAGTGGAGAGGAGGAGTTGGGAGAGAAGAGTAAAACGTCCCTTGTCAACGTTTTTAAATTTCTTTAAGTTTTATAAATTAACCCACATAATGTAGACAAGCATGGAGCTTTAATAATAGCCGAATTTTTCTTGGACGTTTCTCTCCCATTCAGAGCAACAACGTATTACTAAAATTAAAAACTAGCATAAACTAAGGACAACTAAGCCCGAAACTAATTTCCACATGGAGCAGCAAGGTTCCTTTATATTAGTCCGATACCCAAGGCATCACCTCAGCAGAAAGAAAATCGTCCACCACCTAAAGAAGATGATATATGTACGTTGCAATGCTTCACACGTTCTAATAAACGGAGTCTCTAAGTCCAACGCCAGCTGGGACACAATGCATAGCCTAGATGATTTTATGATGGACCGCGGTGAGGGAGGGCTGGCTATTTATTATGTCTGGATATAGAAGCTAAATAAAATTAGATTATATACGGACAGACTGATAACTCTTTTAAAAAAAATAATAACCAAAGATTTCAGAGTAAAATCCAATTTGTGAAGTAAAAAAAAAATATTTTGAAAAGAAAATCACTTATTTCGCAGATGGAAGCCCAAACGTAAGGTAAGATCTATTAACATGAAAGGGTGTGAGTACTAAATGTCAACTGTAAAATCAAAGAGTTGCAACAGTCCAAGGTATTTTCCGTTTCAAATAATTCTGATAAAAAGTAACAGTGAGCAAAAGCAGTCTGTTACTCTTCAGTGTAGATATATAAAACAGAATAATCTGTTCACATATACGAACTAAAAGTAGCATTATAAAAACTTTCCCAAACTCTGATTTATTCGTAGTTCAGTCGTTTTCATATATATATATATATATATATATATATATAATATATATATATATATACTATATATAATATAGAGTGAGAGAGAGATTCCCATTCTAATATATAGCAGAAATACTGATCTGAGAAATTGTCAACCATATTTCAAAACTATGAAATTGGCACCAAATTTTCACATTTTAAAATTTTATTTTCTATTCTTGTTTTTCAATACCTTTCTTGGCTAAAATCTGCTATATAACTGAATGTAAAACCATTGTGAATCTAGACTACCTTGAAGATGCTCAAGGATGGTTGAAAAACTAGTGGTCTTCAGAATGAATAAACATGGCAGCATTGTAGTGGCTTTGCTTATTCCTCCTGGAGACTAAACAAGCACTGGAGATGTTTGAAGTTGATCCGCGGAAGCCAGGTGTGCGTTGGCACCCGAGAGAATAAAGAAAAAACTATCAGGAAAATATAACCAAAGTTATGTTTTTTCCTGTCGTGGAAAGCCAAGGTGGATGTAAAGAATCTGCTAGATCATAGAATGAGGGAGAACAAGACTTCGAATGAGAGCTGGCCGAGGTCTTGAGCCGCTCAAACCTAACATTTACCCTTCTGTTGACGAACATCGTTGCCCTAGGGAGTTAGGACTAGAGTAGTTTGTAAGTTTCGGATTCGGAGGAGGATGAAAAGCCTCCAAGTGTGAACTGCGTTAGGAGCGGATGACTTTATCTTTCAAGGAGAAGCAGTGTCGCCCTTGGGGGATCCAGAGAATATGGGACCACGTTACTTTACAGATGAAAATTCTGATGAGGCGTGGAAGCTCTTCACTTTGAGCTGTACTGATCATTGGATGGTTGTAGGATTTCAGAGCTCTCTCTGGATCCGTAGTAAAGGCACAGGCCTGAGAATTTTGTAAATCATTATTCAAAACAATGAAGTTCGTAGCAAAATTTAAAAAGTTTTTAAATCTCTTTATCTACGTTTTACGAAACTTTTTTTTGGCTGAACACTATTTCATATTTCAAAATAATTCCCTTTTGAATCCAGATTAGCCTTAAAGAAGACCGTGAGTAATCGAAACACCTATCGGTTTAGGAATGAGCAAATATGGCACTCTTGCAGCGGTTTTGTTTATCCTCCCGAAGACTGTAAAAACACTTGAGATGTTTAAAGTTTAGCAGAGGATTGAGGAAGCAACGTGTGCACTGGGACGTGAAGAAAATGGAGAAAAATGTAACCGGAAAAGAAAATATATATATTATATATATATATATATATATATATATATATATATATATATATATATATATATATATACGTATATACTATTTGCATTTGCGTTTTGTTTGCGTATGCTATGTCCATGTTAATGTATTCTACAATCGCATACATAAGAACATGCACAAACATTACGTATTATACTCTGAACCCCTAGATCTAGTTTAATCGAGTAGGGGATGATGACGATATGTTCTCTGGGGGCTTTCCACCGTCCATCACATCCATAAGCTGTAATTCACAGTCGAATGATTATTCTGTTGGTTACATTGCTTGCAGAATTAGAAAGCCTCTATCCTCTCATCTTCTTTCGTTAAGGAATTAATACCCGTCTCATGCATATTGAGTGTCAACCTGAAGAACTATTCACATAAATACACACACACACACACAACACACACACACACACACACACACACACACATATATATATTATATTATATTATATATATATATATATATATATATATATATATATATATATGTGTGTGTGTATAAATGTATTATGACATTCCTAAGCTGAATGTCCTCGTATTCAGTGGTAAATACTTAGCTTGTATATGGCCTTAGCTAACATTCAGTAGGAAGCCTAATAAAAATAATATTCCACTAAAATAAAATATCCACTCTGTGCAAAACACTGGTCGGGTGAACGAAACGCAACAGTCACTTAAGATTATATTTAGTAATTACTTATATGAAGTTAACACAAAACAATAATCAATATACAAAGTACTTCACTTTAAACATTTAGCTAGTAACACCATAATTGAACGTTATTAATCTTAATATCTAAATTATAAAATACACAAAGATAACTAGATAGCGCCACAAACACTGTCTTCAATAGAGGAAGAATACACCTAACTTAACAAGAGGGTGGAGGTACCCAAGTAAACTAAACTAAGGATATCAAGGAGGAGTAATAGAATAGAGACTTAGAACGTGTCAAAGTTGAAGGAAAAGTGAGGGAGAAATCAACAGATGGCGTGCGTATGGAAGTTAAAGAGAAAGTAATAAAGACAAGACTAATTATATACAATATATATACAATAGTGGAGCGAAAACTTGACAGTATGTATGCATGTATATATATATATATATATATATAATATATATATATATATATATATATATATATATAATACAGGACATACTAAGAGAGAGAGAGAGAGAGAGAGAGAGAGAGAGAGAGAGAGAGAGAGAGAGAGAGAGAGAGAGAGGCAGTTCTTTTCAACCAAAAATATCTCCTATTAATTCCTTAACGAAAAAAAAAATTAGAGGACAGAAGCTTTCTAATTCTGTAGCCAACAGAATAATCAATCGATTGTGAGTAACAGCTTATGGATGTGATCGACGGTGGAAAGCCCCAAGAGAACATATCCGTCATCATCCCCTACTCTATTAAACTAGATATAGGGCTTCAGAGTCCAATTGACTGACTTAGATCATAGAGGTAATTTACTTTAAACTATTCATGTATCTAGCATAATTGTAATTATATAATATGCTGAAATATCCTATATTCTGATAAACAAAAGAAATTTCCAGTATACGCATTAAAAACACACACAAGGGGTTTACAGTGAATGCACAATATATATATATATATATATATTATATATATATATATATATATATATATATATGTGTGTGTGTGTGTGTGTGTGTGTGTGTGTGTGTGTGTGTGTGGTGTGTGTGTACACAATACACACACAAATATATATATATATTATATAATATATATATATTATATATATATATACATATATATATATTATATAAATTTCTGACTCACATCAGGATCGAACCCAGGTCTCTCAATTGAAAGACCAGGCTGATACCAACCAACCACATAGGTCATAATAGAAGTTGTACCACTATACCTAAGGCTTTACCTTTGCAGGCTAACTGCCTTGCATGCAAACGTGTCTTCCCCAACTTAAGTAAGTAGGTTCCAACTTCTTTTATGACCTGTGACATGGTTGGCCGCAGTCTTGTCTTTCAATAGAGAGACCTGTGTTCGATCCTGATGTGAGTCAAAAAATTTATTTCTTTTCCACATGTGATTGTGTGTTGTTTATTTCTAACTAACTGACCAACCCGGTGCTGCCTGGGAAAACTGAATGACGACCAATAAACTCTCTCTCTCTCTCTCTCTCTCTTCCTTTCCTGTTAAGATAGTTGCTTTAGTAACATTTCCCAGCATTTTTAATATTTTATATTTCATTACTTCATTCCTATGGCGCTGAACTTGGGCTTGAAGGGCATCAGGAGTATCTCTGATCATCCAAACAATCTCAAGAAGTATGGATTAGACGTTAATATACATAATTTTTTACATTTTAATTTTTACCCCTTCTCAGCCCACTCCCTATTAGGGCTGAACTTAAGACATAAAAAGCATCAGGTGTGTCACTATTCACCTCAGTGACCGCTAAAGCTATGGATTAGGCACTAATATATGTAGTTTTCAGTTTTTTTTAAATGTCATCACCTTGCTACCCCCTTCTCACCCACCTTCCTATTGGGGCTGAACTTGGACTTAAATGGCATCGGAAGTGTCACAGTTCATCTCAGCAACCCTGAAAACTATGGATAAGACACTAATATCTGTAATTTTATGTTACTTTTACATGTCAACCCCTTTCCAACCCCCATCCTTTCAGGGCTGAACTTGGACTGGAAGGGCCTCAGGAGTGTCAATATTTCATCTCAGCAACCATGAAAACTTTGCGTTAGACACTAATAGCTGTTGTTTTCGGTTACTTTTACATGTCACCCCCTTCCCAGCCGTTTTCTACTTCCTCTCCCTATTGGGGCTGGGCTTGGAATCGAAGGGAATTGGGAGTGTCTCTATTCATCTCAGCGACCTCGAAAACTATGGGTTAGACACTAATATCCATCGTTTTCAGTTATTATTTACATATCAACCCTGTCCACCCCTTTTCACCCCCTCCCTATTGGGGCTGAACTTGGACTTGAAGGGCATTGGGAGTGTCATAATTAATCTCAGCGACCGCATAAACAAACAATTAGAATATCTATCATTTTCAGTTATTTCTATTTTCACTCCTTAACCACCTCCTTCCACACATCCCACCCTTTGGTGACAATGATGTTTTATCCCCACAGTATTCTTTCCCCGATGCGCTGCTAAGTTATATGTATACCAACTTTGGTTGAAATTGCTCACTACATGTAAAAGTGTATGTGGCAGAAACGCACACACTCATACATACATCCAGTTTCATATATATAGATGTATCTAGTTTTGCATTCAATAGGAATGCTTTAAATTCTGTCTGTGAATTTGTTTGTTTGTTTGTATGGTGTTTTTATGTTGCATGGAACCAAAGGTTATTCAGCAACGGGACCAACGGCTTTACGTGACTTCCGAACCACGTCGAGAGTGACCTTCTATCACTAGAAATGCATATCTTTCACTCCTCAATGGAATGCCCGAGAATTGAACTCGCGGTCACTAGGGTGGCACGCCAACACCATACCGACCACGCTACGGGGGCGATCAATTCTGTCTATGAGTCAGCACTACATAACAACGGTTACATTTTGTGAAAACAGGTGGAAGTGAAAGCAGGTTTATTTGAATTTGGTTTCTGATTCCTAGAGTGGCCAGTTCAATACACCAAGTAACTACACTTATTCCCCCCTCTCTCAGTGTATGACTTTTCCGTGAGATAACTGTTTTTATACCTCCATGTCACTTTCGTCCTCTCTACAGGTCGCTTTCTTTGTCGCTGTTGACTGATGTGGTAAAGTTTGTATCTTGGGGAAGATGCCAAAACAATCAAAGAGGCTATTCGTATGTTAATTCACACAACCCCAGAGATTATAGAGCGCTCAAATTTTGGTACACTGTAGTTTTGATCTCTGTAAGTTATACTGCCGCAGCTCTTGAGTTGCGAGTCTGAAAATTGCTGGCACCTTGGTTTCTGTGGCACTGTAAACGCTTACAAGCAATTTTGCTATATTACCAACACAGCTGGATTCGAGGGCTTTACAATATAGATATAGTATATATATAATATATATATATATATATATATATATATATATATATATAATATATATATTATATAAATTATATATATACATATATATATATATATATATATATATATATATATATAGAGATGTATGTATGTATGTATGTATAATTGGAAAATCTGAGGCAAAACGACAATGATGGAGGAGTGGTTTATTATCTATGTTTGAGAGAGTAACTATTCCTCAATACCAAACATAATAGCAGGTTATGCAGGGTGAATATTCCGAGAAACTGTTTCGTAAGGATATTTCGTAGCTATTTGGTAAGGGTATTTTATAACTGTTCATTGTTAATCATAATTACTAACAGCAGTCTACGAGTACCATTACTGAAGGAAATAATGGATAAGTATGATGTAAGATATGTTCGTTTAACATGATGCCAACCGTCAATGACATATTACTACTTGGCCTTTAACCTCTTAATATTATCCTTGAACTTGACCTTATGCAAGTTACACCGCTGCAACACTTCACCACTGGACGTTGAGGTCTCTTCATTTGTTCTTTATCTTGGATCCATGTATCCAGAAAGTGTATGAAATTCGGTAAGTTAATAAGCAATTAGGCTATTACATACATACATAAACGCGCACTCATACAAATATGCATACATACACACACACAACCACACACACACACACACACACACACACACAATATTACATATATATATATATATATATATATATATATAAATATATATATGTATATATATATATTATATATATATACTATATATATATATATATATATATATATATATATATATATATATATATATATATATATTAATAATATAAGTATGTTTGAATACCTGCATATGGGTGTGAAGCCTAAGTTCCTTTTGCGTGTCTTGCGCAGAAGAGTAAGTCGCCATAGAATGGATATTTAGGTGATGGCTCCACTTCCCAATTCCTATTGAACGCTCTGTCCAAGGTTACAAGTTAGGTCCTCATCTCTATTCAGAGCCCAATCTCTCGCGACACAATGAAACTGCTTCACAACAAATAGTTACTTCCATTACCCAACTGCTTCAGCCAATATTTCTTTATCGACTACAACAAAGAAAATATTTCAAATTACTTATATATTTCTAAGTGATAAAATCAATGCTACCTGGTTTAGTTCATTTGTACTTCATGTACCAGAACTCTGATCTTCGGTGTAGATAGATGTCTGCTTCTGCCTGGTAACAGCCCTAAATTTAATGAAGCGCACTATGTAGCTCCCAGACGAGTCACTGAATACCAGGAGAAGCGAAGCCGCCGCCAGAGACTCATCTCTTTTAAATAAAATGTTTCGTAGCGGTAGGTTTCCGTCTCTTAACACTTTCAATGACGATCTCGGACCATCAAAGAGTGGGCTCTTGGTCGCCCATTTTTCATAAGCTGTATTTTCACAGAGATCTTTCACATTCACAATTGAGCCCTGATTCTCTTTTCCCTCCGAGGGCTGAACACAGTCTCTGAAGATATCGTGCAACTGGAGCCTCATGAATTTCAAGTTTCGATGCAATGCATTACAACCATAAAGCAATTCTCCTTTTGTTTTATAATCTACTTATATTTTTATCTAATCATCTGTTATTTTCTAATATATTTCTTTCTTTTCTAATACCTGATTTCTTTTTTCTGTATTTCTTATTACCTTCTCTTAAGAACAAGGCATTCTTTGGAAGCTTGAATTCCAAGTCAGTGGACCCTGCGGGCCTGTTCCATATGAATGAAAAGGGTTCATCCTCTGAACAACAACAATAATAATGATGATAATAATAGTACGATGTTTATAAATATGATAATCCTTTTCCCCAGAGAGAGAGAGAGAGAGAGAGAGAGAGAGAGAGAGAGAGAGAGAGAGAGAGAGAGAGAGAGAGAGAGAGAGAGAGAGAGAGAGAGAGGTAAATCCTGTACCGCATGTATAATTTCCCCATAGCTTTTTCTGTTTCTTCAAACAGCCAGACACAGGGAACTGCTGGGTTTCGATTTAAACTGAAAAATAATACCTGTACAAATTTCATTTGATAGTTTATTCCACCAGTCTTTCTTCAGCTATAATGTACACAAGGAGAGCAAGTGCACATAAAAAAAATAAAATTAATGGTAATTATGGGAATTGTGCAACACGAAAATCTGGTTAGGTAAATGTGTTCGAACAGTGGAATGTGAACAGTTTTTCAGATGAAAAACAAATTTCTTAGAGAGAGAGAGAGAGAGAAGAAAATTGCCGTCCACTGCACTTTTTAAAAGTGAATGTAATTTCTTATGAATAATAGGATGAAATGTATAGTTAAGAATCCTGGGGAAATAAGCACAAATAGCTGATATTTATCTCAACAACTAAGATTAGCATAAAATTGCGAAACGGTATTAATAATTTATTGTTTCAATATGTTACTTCATAATTGCGTCGGTCATTATGCAAATATATCTATATATATTGAGCTTGAAGCTACTAGGTTTTACCCTCCATAACAAATTTTTATAAATAACGCAATATACATTTGTACATGTATGCGAATACACACACACACGCACGCACATACACATATATATATGTGTGTGTAAGCGAGTTTGTACATAGGCTATATAAATATAAATAAATAAACAAATATACATATACACACACATATATATATATATATATATATTATATATATATATATATATACAATATGCATACATACTTACATATAATATATATATATATTAATATATATAATATATATATATATATATATAAATATGGGTGTGTGTGTGCGTGTGTGTGTGTGTAATGGAGAACATACGCAAATGGGTGTGAAAGGTTTTTCATGAATGGTAAAATGTACGCCATATAAAAGAGCACTTTGAGACATTCAGCCCTTCAAGGAGTGAATAGAACGAGTTGGAGTGGGTGAAAGACATGATAAGGAGATCGAGAAATAATGGAGATAAGGTGCAAGGCCCTGAAGAAGAATCTGGGAGAAACCCCAACAGTAGTTACACTAAGAAGTAACACAGAGAGGTTGGACAGGAAAATGAAGAAAGGAAGTTAGAAAGGAAGTCAAGTCAAATTTTGGCTAAAAACGTTGGTGCAGCTTGGAGCAGATTGGACGCTACAAACTACTTTTAGTAATTCCTACAATACACTAAGCGAGATGCACAGTTGGCTCTAACAACCCTATAAGGTCATAGGTTTGTCATGAAAGGTTATGTGACAAGTGCCAAAACAAAGACAAAAAGTTGTCTGTGGCACATATCACCCTAGAAAAAGTTTGTTTGAATCAATACAGAGGCAATGTGGAAGGTGTTGAAGGTGCAAGGTATTACATAAAAATTGAGATGAGTCAAAATGTTTATGACGGGAAAGCGACCAAATGGTTTAAAAGTAGGTTCCAGACTAGGCTGCAACGCCTTCATGGTAGCTAAGTATCTTTGGAGTTTGACTGATGCAAAAGGTCAGAGTCAAGGAATAAAAAATATATCGTAATTAAAGTGTGAAATGGCTGATGAAAAATGATTATGTACTGCCGGGAGATAATGAAGAGATTGCAGAAACTAAAAATTGGAAATTTTTAGCATGACAAGGAATTTTCCAGTAAATGTATGAGTAAAGAAATGAAGGTGCACAAACCAGAAAGACAAATCAATGGCTATATACCATATATATACTACATATGTATATATTATATTATATATATATATATATATATACACTATATATATGTGTGTGTGTTTGTATGTATGTATAGCAAAGTCATAAAAACAGTATCAGTGCACTAAAATATCATGTTGTAGGAAGCCCACAAAAATTTGGAAAAAATAAAAATTTTTTATTTAAGCTTCGGGAGAGTAACATTCTTTCCCTCTTTCTGAAAGCTTAAATAAAAAAAAAACTTTCAATTTTGTCCGAATTTTAAGAAGGCTTCCTACTACATACATACATACATACATACAACGTACATACATACACACACACACACCATATATATGTATATATATATATATATATATATATATATATATATTTATATATGTATATATATTTAAATTTATTTATATTACATATATACTATATATATATATATATATATATATTTATATATATATATATATATATATAATCATAATATTGCCTTTAACATGTATATCCCTCCCCGTATTATTATGTTTAGTTTTCTGGTTGTCCTGTATTCTGCGTAATAGTGATAATTATGATAGTATCGTCTGTAATATATGTTCAGATTTCACAAAATATCTAAGTAACGTAAAATGAGAAGAGAGATCTTTGTCTAGAACCAGACGTTTTGAGCTGTCATCATTGAGAGTCAGTCAATTAGCTCGTGTTGACGACAGCTGATCACTCAGTCCAGGCGAAAGATTTTATCTCAGTCGCTTTGTTAAGAGTCACTTGTCACCATTTTTGTGTTTAAAACATGTCAGTCATAGTTAGCTACCTGCAGGGGCTGTCTAGAACGCGTAAAAGGACATGATTATCATGTCATATCATTTCTATAACGTACCTCAATCGATTGCGTCATGTGTTGCTAGTTGCCGAGTATCTTGCCCCCAAAAAGAAACGTTTTGTAATGACGTCATTTAGTTGTTTTGCTTTTAACTGGAATCCTAAAAACATTTTTCATTCTGATTCTAGGGACCGTTTGCTCATCCCTCGATCTCGTCCTCCAATCAGTACCTCCGACTCCTCCTCTTCTCTCTGCTCTCTCTGCAGGTTAACGTTAAAAGTCACTTAATTTTTGTTGTGAATTCTACCATTTAGCTTTGTAGGACCAGTGAAAGTGTAATTTTTTTTCGTGCTGTAGCTTGTGTAAAGATATTGCTATATTTGTACAGTTTAAGTCATGACTTGAAAATACTTACTGAATTAATTTCATTATTTTTACTTTTCAATTTTTCTGGGTTTTCATGGTTTTGCATCATGTTTCTCAAGTGTGTACTTTTATTTTTATTTGAACTGTTTGTTTGATTCTTGTCAATTTGTTATTTTTGTTAAATCTGTTACATTCACACATTTTCTGTGTTCGTGGTTTTGCATTCACAAAAATATCAATCAAACAATGAATGCCTACGTACCCTGTGGCATTTACACCGAGTTCCATAAAGACATGGATACGATTGGCACAGATACTCAAATCTAAGGCGTTATTTACTTCTCCTATTACAAACAACAAATCAGAGACAACATCAACAAGCAATCTGAGCATACTGACAAAGGAACTCTTAACCCCCTACTGACCCCCAACCAACTTCTCCTTAAGAGCATTATATCTGATTAAATATCGAGAAAGCCACAATTATGATTTTAGAAAAAAAAATTCTAAAAGTTACCTCAACAAGATTTGTTTGTGAAACGCCAATGCGCACAATGGCAGCTATCTTCAGCATAACGGTCATGCCCACGGTCGCAAAATCCCTTACATAGGTGCCAAGTGAGAGAACTTCATTAGTAGCGTAGCCAACACCTTCCAAAATGATGCGTTAATCGTTTACAGCTTAAAATTTACCGACAAGGTTAAAGTCATGCACTAATTCTTTGGAATTTGGAGCTATATTTTTACCCTCTGGCAAACTTCTTGCGTATTATATGATAACAATGTCACAACAATGACGAACAGACAGGGCAGAAAGGATGGACGATCTCCCTTCAAGTAAATCAGCTTTACATACATAGCCAATCTTGCACAAACTCTGACTGAAATAATAAGACATCCGTGGCATATAATCTGACGGACGGTAAAGTGGAAGTTAAAACTACAACTTTTTCGTAAAAAATGAGAGCAACTAATGCCGAAAAATCGTAAATGTACGTTCATCCGTTTTAACTTAATCCTGACCAAAAAATACAGCCACAATTACAGACAGACATAGGAACAAGACCAAAAACACCAACTCCTCGGCGTAAGCAACATTTGCAGGAGAAATATGCGTTTTACGAATCGAGATGTCATGATTTCCATCGGCAGCGGAGACCGTCGAAGAATATGTCAACCTTTAAGGACGTGACTGAAATCAACACGGATTTTCCCTTCTGGAAGGTGTGTGTGTGTGTGTGTGTGTGTGTGTGTGTGTGTGTGTGTGTGTGAATATGCATAAGCGAGCGAGCACTGAGATTAGGTTTATCACGAAAAGATAAAAAACGAACCGATGCCGAGGAGATATTGAATTACAGTTTAATGCATTGCTAATGAAGCCTACATCCATATGAAAGATAATGCAATACGGAGCAGTGGTCATATCTCGCCAAAACCCAAAGGGAGCCTGAAAACTGCGAACGAAAAAATGTCTTGCAATTGTAAGGTCATTCCAACTAAATGATTAAATTTGAACGGATACAATTCACTGTCCTAAAAAGGTTGGAGATTCAGGCACTTTCTTTAAATTGCTCGTAACTCCGTCGTTCAGTATATCACGCGCCATGATTTGAAATGACGAAAGCGAATTAAAATAATTAATAAGTTCACATGACTACTGATGCGACGAATACAGCACAGAATAGAGCTCACTGAACCCGTCATTCGTAACTTCAGCTTCTTTTGGTTGTTTTGTTTCTGCCCTTCTATGTGGGGAACAATCCACTACGAAGAATAAATCAGTTCCAATACAGTTATAATCATATGAGTATGAAGCATTACAGTCATGCAGTGAAACTCTATTCTTTTATGGATACCGACTCGATCGTCTCCTGTTCACTTTTGCAATTGAAAGCTCTTTATAAATTTCATGCAATCCTACTGAAATAAAGTCACTAATAAGTAGCTAAATAATCTTTTTGCTATTACGCAAAATCGCACAAAAAGCTAGTTCCCTATGATCATTCATTAGAGCCATAGCAATACTGGGGTCATAGTAACACTAACTTTTACAGTTAACTAAAAATGTATCCAAAAGGAAAATATTTTAAAAAAGCAATATCTCTTCCTCTCGACCGCAAGCGTAATATCCACAAACACAGCCTCTAAAGGACGAGGTGCCAGCCGAAGGCATTAACAGAACATTTTCTGTGGTTGTTTAATAAAACGGGGTTTTCGCTCTTGCACCGACGACGCTGCTTGCTGGCTGTTCAGTTCAGTGCACTTCTTGATATTTGTTAGCGGACTGGTTTCAGATAAATAACTGAATGAAGCTGTCACTTTTGTTCAGTTGAGATGTATGCATGGTCTATATCTAAAAGAGAACGAATTGAATATAGAATTGAGGCCAAATGCCAAGCACTGGAACTGATGAGGTCATTCAGCGCTAAAACGGAAATTGAAAGTAGAAAGTTTGAAAGGTGTAATAAGAGGAAAACCTTAAACCAGTTGCAATATGAATAAATTGTTAGGAGAGGGTTGATGAAAGTAAGATGGAAGAACGAGAATATGAAAGGAGGTACAGTAAAAGGAACGGAAGGGGTTGCAGCTAGGGGTCGAAGGCACGCAGTAAAGAGCCTTAAGTAATGATTACAGTGCACTTTTATCATAGCATCACTACTCAGTAGTCCCATTAAACGATGAGTCATCGCAGCCTTGTAGAGTTGTAGGGGAAGTCGATTTTGTATTTTTGGTGCCTTTCTGACGGGGCCAAAACGATCCAAATCTACAACATGACGTCTTTTTATTCTTTTCCAAGATTCCAAAGGCACAGTATACAAGTATAGTGAAGCCCAAGTTTATATTTGTGCAGTTCTCTATTCTCTGGATTTATTTCACTGACGAACTGCGTTGAATTATTTTGCAGTTCATTAATTTTGCATTGAAGGAACATTCCTTTATCATTATTAGCTTTCAATCACCTTGCAAGCACTCCTTTCTAAAATCTATCCCACCCCACCTCTTACATAATAATGTAAGAATTTCACAAAATGAAGGAATTAATCAATTCAGTTATCCTTTGCAACAGAAAGGAGAATACATTCATAAGATCATCTGATTTTTCGCATAAAAGTTCGGGGCGACTGCAGTAAATCTATATTAGGTTTGACCATTTTGGCCTCCTTTTCTCCAAATATTTAGTGTGCTCATCTTAAGTGATTCTAATGCAAGGAAACAGGACATTTCAGCTGTTCTTATGGACTGATAACCTTAGTGTTACAAGGGTCTCTTTGACATTGGTCTCTGACGTTCAAGCTTTAATCCGTTCCTTTCAGCGATCAGTTAGTAAGGTACACTTGATGTTTTTCGACTCCATTTAAGCTAACAGAATATTGAAATAAACTTTTCGCTTTAAGTAGAGAAAAACAGAGAAATGATAACTGAGGACATTTTTACGCAAAAGATGACTTGCCAATAACAGAGATTTATCTCAAATTCTGTCTAATTTCATAATAGCACACAAAGGCGGAAACATCTGGCAATGAAAAATATTGAATAGAAAATGAAGTTCTGAAACACTAAGAAAAACAAAATTTTACAATCTGCTGAACACTGACCTGTGACTTGTTTCAAGTCACAGTTATGTCAATTTTGTTAAACTAGATGTGATTGCTCATCCTATTATTGAACCCTGTTAAGAGAGGTCATTTTCTCAAAATAAAACTGGTCATTTTCAATCATGAGAAGGCTCCATGTTGCCTTACAAGAATGACTTGCGGTAATTAGTGAATAGTATCACTCCTTTAATTAAAAATTGTTGTGCGGAACTTTTCCTCCATGTTGCCTTACGAGAATGACTTGCGGTAATTAGTGAATAGTATCACTCCCTTAATTGAAAATTGTTGTGCGGCAACTTTTCTCCCGTTGCAAGGACCAAAGATATCGATACTACTTATACGAGATGTAGACGGTAGCGTAAGTTTATTATGTTCTGTAAATCAATTGATCATTTCGCAATTAAGAACAATTGTAATGAATATGTATTATAGCATCAAAGGTAAGGGTAAATAATTAAGTAATCTGACATGGACATCGTAACATCACAGTAATTATCCCAGTTGTCTTCAAAAAAAAAAAAAGGCTGGAAATTCAAAAAGCATTGCAAAATGTGATTATAATTTTTAGACGACATGAGCAAGGCTACATTCCATAGCCTCATGAGAGAGAGAGAGAGAGAGAGAGAGAGAGAGAGAGAGAGAGAGCGATTTACCATTTTTGGCGTCAAAGAGATCGCGCTGAGAATAGAGCAGAACTATTCCAAACATGTCAGTCAGTCGCTACTCCCATGGACGCAGAGCGGCGAGAACAGTAAGTAGGAGCGGATCTGAAGGAGCTGCCAACTTCAGCGGAAAGGGGAGAAGACAAGTGGTCTAACGGTTATCACTACTAGGAAACGACATCTTGGAACTACGTCGGGCATAAAAGAAAATGAGGTTCTGGGTGATACAGGAAAGGGATGAAAAATGCCTGAAAAAATAATCTTTAAAAAAAAAAAAAATTCAATGGATATTAATTATTTCTCTCCGCAGTATCGTATATTCACCACATACACATTGGACTAAAACGAAAAGTAAAATGAAAATAAAAAGTGTAATATTCAGTTTTATAGCATCACCTTTTCATGTACATATTAAAAGGAAATTCCGGTCGATTGGACTGCTAACGAAAAATCATTTAAAATGTTATAAGAAACACAGAAACAATTTTGTTTGACTGGTTGATTAACTTTCTACAAGGTTTTTATTCGAGTCTTCAACAGGTACAAGACAAGAAAACAATCAGATTGAGAGTACATGCAAAAGAAATATATAGATATATATATAGT
>NC_087202.1:71237880-71247880 GCF_015104395.2 Macrobrachium nipponense | reverse complement strand
TCTTCAAGACGCTTCTCGTCGTTGAAGGTTGCGCTGTTGCAGCCTAGCTGATCGTCGAGGCTGGGGCAAGACTTCCCTGGGCGCTGTGTCACGATGGCTCGCGTTGTCATTGGCTGATGGGCTGCTTGTCTCATCTGGTGTTCTTTGATCGGGAGTGTCGTTCGGTCTGGTATTCACGTTAGGAAATTGCAAAATATAGTTGTTATTGAAGATATATATGTGTGTGCGTGCATGTACAAAATTTTTATACCTATCCACATTTGCTCTTTACAAAAGCCAGCTTACCTAGTCACTTCGGATGAGGTTGCTAGCCCACAGCGTTCTCCACAAGTGCTCTGATCAGAACAATCAGAAAAAGTAGACTTAATATACATATATGCTAGCTGACCAACCTGGCACTACCCAGGTAATCTCTGAATGACAAACAATAAACTCTCTCTCTCTCTCATTCCTGTTAAGATAGTTAATTCATTTACTTTGCCCAGCATTTTTGACATTTTACATTTCACCACTTTATGGCCCCCATTCCCATTGGGGCTGAACTTGAGATAGAGAGCATCAGGAGTATCTATTTATTCCACCAACCTCGGAAACTATGGATTAGACTCTAATATATGTAATTTTGCGTTATTTTTAAATGTCACCACCTTTCCACCCCTTCTTACACCCCTTTCGTATCAGGGCGGATCTTAGACTTAAAGGCCATTGAGTGTCACTATCGACCTCGGTGACCTCAAAAACTATGGATTAGACACAAATATATGTATTTTTTGGTTATTTTTACATGTCACTGCCCTCCCACCCCTTTTCACCCGCCCTTCCTATTGGGCTGAATTTGAACTTAAAGTGCTTCCCGAGTGTCACTATTCATCTCAGCAACCTCGAAAACTATGAATTAGGCACTAATATTTGTTGTTTTCGATAATCTTTGCATTTCACTCCCTTCCCACACCGACCTTTACCCAATCAATGGTCTGATTTTAATTCTGTTCTCACCATAATCTTTCCCGGTTTGATATTGACTTATGTTTGAAATTTCATCAAAATCAGTCAAGAAATGTGGATTTGTATAGTGTTCAAACATACAAAGAAGCAGACATTTTCTCGTTTAGGTATATATTTATATATATATATATATATATATATATATATATACACACACATATATATATATATATATATATATATACACATAATATAAATATATAGGTCCTTTTTCTGACAATCCATTGTAATGATTCCTGAAGCAAAAATAAAGGCTGCTCTCGAATATCAAGAAGATGTAACGTGAAAATATTTTGTTTTGTAAAGCTATAATTTTCATATTTTTTATGGTCTTTAAAAAAATTTCATACCGTGTCTTTAGATGAGGGCTTAATTATTGATAATATTTCATGTTAAAATTCTCGAGGGTTATTTCTTAACACAATTTTATGTATCTTATTACTTATTGTAAATATAGTGAATTACAGTTGTACTGGCAAATCAAGCTTGGATCGCTACTTCAAGTGGGATACAAATAATAAAAATTCCATTAACTTGTTAAGTGCATTTAATTAATTAGATCGAAGTACTTTAGAAATTTCGAGAAAACTGCAGCGGAACAATCAGTGTTGAATTAAGTAGATGGTGCCTCTGTAATGCTCAAAATGCTAAACTCTGTCGTGGTGATTTATAAAATCATGAAAAGTAAGGTTCCAATAACTTGTCAATAGTAGAAGGCGAACTAGTAACAGTACGGCAATTTAAAAGTGTTGGTCACCTCTCTTGAGGACTTTCTGATAGCCAGTAATATACTGTATATTTGAAAGTTGAAAGGAAAGCAAAGGAATTACCACTTAGGCAACACAGACAACATATGTCAAGAGGCTTCGTCGTTAATGACGAAATGAATCAGTACGTTGATATAGTACTTCATAAGACAAAAATGCTGAACCTTAAGAGAATAATGTCAATGGCAGTGGACTGGAGGAGTTTTGCACTGGTGTCAGGAGTATTACACAAAAGGTTTAAGAGATGAACATGAAGGAATACATTCCGCACACCAACTAACATGCGAACATACAGGAATCTAGTCACGTATGCAAAATATTTGCTTGTTCACGATCATACTACAGACAGCTCCTCAATTAGCTAGATAAAAATGTATTAATAAATCATAAATGTATTAATAAATCATAAATCAGGTGCTAAGACGCACAATCTCCCTTCTGTTCAAAAGCTGAGAGGTTCAATGCACAATCTGACTTGTTACTAACAGCTTGGCAGAAACTTTATCAAACATCCCCCTTTCTAATAGGAAAATTGTGTTAGAAGAATTTCTCCCCTAGTTCGAGATTATTCTGTACGTTACACTTGACAATTGAATGTTTGACACGACACAGATATTTTAGCGAGGCCTCAGAGTTAATATTCACGTTATCATAAACAAAATTGTTGTGTTACCAGTCACATACGAGATACCCTAATGATTTTGAGATGTTGCTTTTCATAAATTGATAAAAGAAAATATATATAGCTCATTAGTCATTGGGTCATACCAAACGCGCTGGCGCGAGAGGCTTCAGTGCGCCCTGCACCCAATGCTCTTTGGCATCGAATCCACGCAATATTGTTATGCCAGTTAAATTCGCAACTGTCTAGAGCGAAGATGAATTAATAACATCGGTTCCCAGCAGGGCGAGAGAAGGTAAAGGAGGTGATATTTCTTTTCAATTCTGAAGGTTTTCATTCCTTTACTGCGGTCTTCCATTATCGTCAAAGATAACACTTTACCTCAGTCATTTTGGAAGAAAATAAATATTTCCTCTACAATAGCTGATGAAATAGTTTCCGTGCCTGGATCTTGGGGAGAGAGAGAGAGAGAGAGAGAGAGAGAGAGAGAGAGAGAGAGAGAGAGAGAGAGAGAGAGAGAGATTCAATGCAAACTTCACGTTTTGAAATTTAGATAGATAAACTTTACACTGAAGATGAGGAAAACTGCATGCACGCGAGATATCAAAAAAAAAAAAAAAAAAATACCGAAGCAGTTTTACTTTGTGGCATCCCCAGCATGGATTTCCGGCTCTTTTAAAAATACAAGAGAAAGTAATGTTGTTCTTTTATATTTAAAAAAATATAATGGTTGACTGTAAACAAATGAATAAAACCCTTTGACTAGTTCTATTCTGTCTGGCAAGATTCTTTCAGTAGCTGGCAAATAACATGAATGACAATTTCAATGAAGTGCCTTGAAGCCACGGAGTAGTCTAGACCGTGCTAGAACGAAGTCATCGAAAGGCATCCAAACAAGTTGGTTTCGCGCCCACACGGAAAGAATAGAAGAGGCTTGAGAGCGCCTAGCGCGCAATGCTCTTTGCCGTCGACTTAATACCATCACATTTCGCCTGTAAAATGAACAGCTGTCTGATGCCGAGACTACTTCCTAACAAAACGCCAGGCAGCTCTAGCTCTTTCCTCCCGAGCCTCTTTCAGAGGTTCCCAGCAGGGAAAGAGAAGGTAAAGTCGAGGATATTTCACTTGAACCCTTCTCGGGTTTTTATTCCAACTAACACCACATCACTTACTGCGGTCTTCTATTGCCGTCAAAGACAACACTTTGCATCTCGATGTTTTAGAGGGAAAATGCAAGTTTTTATTAAAGTATTTGCCGAAATATTTTCTGGTTACGTTAGATGGCAATACAATAGATAAATAGATGATATATGAATTCTATCACATCACCGTGATTTATACAAATGCATTAGGCTACAAATGTCCTTTAATATCTAATTCGGTCTACCTCGGAATTAATATCATATACGTTAACCGAAGGGAAATTTTTTTAGTTGATAAGAAATTCGTCGGCTCATGGGCTCGAACCACTGAACCAAGAATTCAAGATGTACAGTGACGCTCCTTACCCACAAGGCTAGTGATTCGAGCCCATGAGCCGACGAATCAACTACAAAAAATCACCCTTCGGTTAACATATATGAAAATATATTAATTCCGAGGTAGAGTGAATTAGATATTAAAGAGCATTTGTAGCTTATCGCATAGATAATATATATAGAATACAGAGAGAGAATAAAATTAAAAGTATATTTCTGGAGATGTTATAATTGATTGATTGATTGATTGACCAAGCTCCGGAACCCATCAGGATTATTCAGCGCCCAAATGAAAATCAAATATATAAATTAGTATGATAAATAAGTGAATGATACCACTCCAGGCGTAAAGACGTCATGTATTCCCTATCATACGCCTGTATTGTAATATGATGCAGTGAATCTACAAAGGATGGCTTTCAAATGGGGATTCCTCATTCTTTTAAAAATATGTTAGTGAATCAGTTTCTCTTGAAAAAGCTGATAAGGACATCTGGGGATGCCAATGACAAGCTCTTGATTTATCATTTCATAATATCAATCATGGATAACTCCATTCCTTTTATCATTGGTTCTCAACTGGAGATTAACTAGTTAGCCTTTGATAAATAATTAACATAAACTATAACGAAGATTAATAAGAATAAATTACACAAGACAGGGAAGATAAACGACAGCACCGTCGTCTGTCAAAAGCTGATGTTGGATTCGCAAGAGCTTCATAAAATTGATTTATACAGGCGGATTTTTCGTCACCTGTAGATATAGAAAATATCAATAATTTAAAATAATAGTGTGTTTGTTAAATAGTACATTACAAAACATCCTTACATTGTATTCTAAAATTTATCAAAAAAATTTTTAAAAGGATATTTCGAGGATCTGATGTGAACACTGTTTTAAACGTATGTTCGAAATACATTTTAAAAACCAACATACATTTAATTTCTTGAAGATTCCCTATCATAAGCGTCACGTTCTGGCGACTGTCTATTGTTCGGGAAATACAGTATAGTTAGTTCTCAGACAGTTCAAAGGCATTGCGTCCCTTCTATGTGGATAGCAGTTAGGCCTGTCCGAGCTAGAATATCACGCTTTGTTATAGTCGTTCCGAGTTCGAAACTAAGCTTTTGACATTAATCGCGGTACAGAAATGGGTCGTTCAGTTACCGCACGTCTGAACCTTCTCCCGTTTAGTTAAAGATGTTATCATCAAATCGAAGGAACCAACCGCTTTACAATAGTAAATAATAGCTCACAAATTTAGATTAAGGAAGTTTCAGGTCACCGTAAAAAAAAAAGCGATTTAATCTAACGGGGGAAATGTATGGTAATTAGAAAACGGAATCCTTTCCATTAGGGAATGCAGATTATCGGGTTCGTGTCCTTACATCGATCCGCGCCGTAATAGTAATACATCGACTTTAATGTTTAGATAATATAATCCCAAATCATTCAATAAATATCAAGATTACTAAGATTTACACGTGACTTCAAAAGCGATAGTGATAATCGATTATTTTTATCAAATTCCATTTAACGACTTCAGAAAAAAAAAACTTTTGCTATCATTTGTCCCCGGGCCGGGGTGAGAACCAAGTGACAGAGTTTCATGTGCAATAAGAAATGAAGTCAAGAGTTAAGATGTTGAAGTAAGTGATTAATTCAACGCCAGGATCTTTTCTGTAATATTAACACAGCGAATACCTGGAATATATCTACACCGGTACTTTTCTCTCCCCAAGGGTACAAACACAGGACCAGGGTTCTTATCGCTTAACGAAAAGGTCAAAGATAAGATTTTGAAATAAATAGACATTATCCCTGAGTACACCCAATACCTATCCACAACATTATACTCTGGGGTGCGAGTCAAAGGCCGAGGTATATTTCATTGTGCAACTATTTCCATTAGTAGCAGAAATATTTACTAGGTCTTTCTGTTTCGTATCAATTGAAAGTCTTAATAAGCAAATCAAATATAATTTCACTTCATCCTAATCAGAATTGTTTGCTTGTATTTGTTTGTTTGTATGGTGTTTTTACATTGTTTGGAACCAGTGGTTATTCAGCAACGGGACCAACTGCTTTACGTGACTTCCGAACCACGTCGAGAGTGAACTTCCATCACCAGAAATACACACTTCTCCCTCCTCAATGGAATGCCCGAGAATCGAACTCGCGGCCACCGCCTAATAGGAATGAGTTGTAGCCACTGTAATTAAAAAACTGTACAAGTTTAGGGACCTTCCTGATTATTATCAAATGAAATATGTGTAGATTATTAAAATAGTACAGATTATTAAAATAGTAATCTAAAGGAACTTTCACTTTACCCAAGATTTAGGTAGCTACATCCTTACTAGAGTCGAAGTTAGCAGCCAGAATGAATAACTTAAACGGCGTTAAAATATTTATTTTCAAGCGGTAAATCTAAAGCATAATGAACTGTAAGATGTTAACACTAAAAAGCGTTTACTCATAGAGGAAAATAAAACGAACATTCAAAGAAAACCATATAAAGTGGTGAGCATAGATATCATTTGAAAATGGATCCCAAAATAGGAGATACTAAAGTTCCCCCCCCCCCCCTCTCTCTCTCTCTCTCTCTCTCTCTCTCTCTCGTAATACTGCACAGTTTTTAACGACTTTTAAATAGAATTATACTGTATCACAGTTTGTCAAATTATCATCATTACTAACTAAGCTTCACTGGGAGATAACCAAGTAAATAAAGTATTTTACTTTGTGATTACTTAAGGCTTGTAAGCAGACTCTAGTTCTTAGATCAGTGGTTCCCAAACTTTTCCAGTACGTGACCCTTTTCAGTAGTACCAAACCTACCATGACACCCAACTTCATAAGCCTTCTGAAAATGTACTAATTTCCAATAGCGCAGATACATTTTAAAAATTAAATCAAAGATTAACCACAGCAGAGAGAGCAATAACAACAAACAAAAATCCTTATTAATGTTTATTAACAAGGACTGGTTTAGTAACCGTACGATAAAAACTAAATATAAACAAGCTAATAAAATTCCCTCAATATCGTAAAAAATGTCCTCAAAATCTTGGATCCTGCATGACCTTCAGTTTGGAAACCCCTGTCTTAGATACTTTGCAAAGATCCGTCTCTCTCTCTCTCTCTCTCTCTCTCTCTCTCTCTCTCTCTCTCTCTCTCTTCTCTGCATCACTTGGCCCAGGAAACAAGCCTACGTGCGGGGATTTTGGGTCATGACGATGCCTCTTTTCACATTTTTGTTTTATATCTTTCGACACCACAGTCTACAGACTCTACACCCTCTACATCCGACCTGGATCATCTACACCTCAGGTGCGAACCTAGAGGCAGGGTTCTCAGTGTAGAATGCAATCGTAAATTTAGCGCTATGATGAAATTTCAGTGTCTTATTGTTTCTTTTCAAAATGGAAATATTTAGATCAACGGAGTCAAAATGCGCATTTTACAAAATCATCAGCATACTCACTCCATCAACTAAGGACTGTCGTCTCTCTATTTACATAGTTTATTCTGGATTTATTTTCTCATCCATCTTTCTTGTCGCATTCATTTCGCTACAAAACAAATTACAGCATTCCCTAAAGCAATAAGTATATCTTAGTTTAACCAGACCACTAAGCTGATTAACAGCTCTCCTAGGGTTGGCCCGAAGGATTAGATTTTTAATTACGTGGCTAGGAACCAATTGGTTACTTAGCGACGGGACCTGCAGCTTATTGTGGGATCCGAACCACGGTATATCGAGAAATGAATTTCCAATCACCAGATGTAAATTCCTGTTTCCTCATTGGCAGCAGCGGGAAGCGAACTCGCGCTACCAGACTGATAGGCGAGTACGCAAGCCACTCGTCCACTGAGGAAATTACTGAAATTCCTTGCTCACATTCCCCCATTTATTTCGATCACTTGCATTCTTTTTCTTTCTTACTTTCCATTTTGACTACCTTATCCACCATTCTGCACAGCTGTAAATGATCACTTGCAATGCTGCAATTGCACCTCACATGATTTATCTCTGTCTTTTACACACCCGTAACAAAAACCTCCCTCGAGACTGTGTGGTCATCCACATTCAGATT
Organism: Macrobrachium nipponense; assembly: GCF_015104395.2. Lineage (NCBI taxonomy): Eukaryota > Metazoa > Arthropoda > Malacostraca > Decapoda > Palaemonidae > Macrobrachium > Macrobrachium nipponense. The sequence continues at coordinate 71,239,905 of NC_087202.1, read as the reverse complement.
TTATGCTACTCCCATCTCATTAAACCAACTTCCTTTGAAGAACATCTACAGACACATTTTCACCCCCTTCCTCGCCAACATAGAATTCTACCCATTTAAACTTTCGTTCTAACCAAATAATGACCATATTTATACCCCGACACTCCCTACCGTGACATCCATCAACACATGCTGCCATCTTTTTTTTTTAACTAACACACAATCTCACAAACACTTTTCCCTACCGTCTCCGCTCTCCCAAATTTTGAGGGCATGAATATTCATAATAATAAACCGTGAAGGTCCAATAATCACGCCCCTATCCAATTGTTCACATATAATTCTCATGTACAACCTACATGCATACATACATACATACATACACACACACACACACACACACACGCACACACACACACACACACACATATATATATATATATATATATACTATATATATATATATATATATATATATTATACATATATATATATATATATATATATTATATATATATATATATATATATAATATATATATATATATATATATATATATATATATATATATATATATATATTATATATATATATATATATATATAATATATATATAATTTCTGACTCCTATTTTTAAAAGCACTGAAATGAGTAACACATCATAATGGCGAAATTAAATATATACCAAAGGTCTATAGAAACATTTAATCTCTTTGTATCGTAAGTATTCCACAGCTGGTACGTCGTAGTTTACCCAGATAAAAACATAAGAACACTATTTTCCTCCCACGAAGGAGGAATCGTGCAAGTTTCAGTGGCTAGCAATCGATGCTCTCCCAATCTCGATGCACTCAGTGAAAGAAGACTCGATTAGAATGCAAGACCTTGATCACTTTACTAAGGTCGTACACCGATTCTTCGCTGTGTATATCCAAGAATGCGTTCAGACGTGTTAATAAATTTCCAATTTGGATTTGCTTTCGAGATTTCTTTTATATTTTTGCTGCAACAAGTAATATTGAACAAACTACCGCAGCGAAAAGGAAAATTTTTCAATATTCACAGAAGGTGCTAAGGTTTACACGGTATTCAATGAGGCGAAGTAAATGAGCATATTTGCATTATATTTATGTTCGGACCTATTTGCATTAAGACTTCAAAACAGCAAACGCAGTGACGCACCTCAATAAAAGCCTGGGATAATGACCTTCATTCATTCACGCTACTGAATTTACACGAAAGGATTATCATTATATATAAATGACACTGGTTTTGTTTTGTAATTAGTGATAAAAAAACTTAGTATTTCCATAATTGATATGTGCATGCAGCTTTTTTCTGTCGTCCATTCACGTCGACCTTCCCAGTGAGCTCTGCTGTCAGGTACTTCAAGAACGCTCAATTATATCGGAGCATCGTAATCACTATGTAAGGCAATTCGTTTGTTGTCGTGTCGTAAGTTTTTGTTTGCCTGTCAAGATAATTTCGCTGCAGTTACTTAGCCTTCTCACGGACTGGTATTTACAAGCTTGATTCTGATATCACGTTTCCGAAACTCTGGATCAAGCCAATAATAAACGCAGATCAAACAATTTGCGATCAGGTATTAATTCATTTCGGTGAATATAAGCATTTGGAGTTTAACAGGGAAGTGACTGATATTAAAACTAGTATTGTTCTTCAAAATGTCATTCGAGAAATATGTATACAATGCCAATTAGTGCTGATAAGCTTTTTAAAGAAAAAAATTAATGCTTATAAGCTGAAAATTCTGTTTTGATTCACTCTAAAAAAAGTAAGAGAAAGCACAGCAAAATTCCGTTAGTCTCATTTTTTCATAATTTAATTACCAGACTTATGGTTTTATACAGTCAGCTGAAACATTGCATATTTGCATATCACAATAAAAACTATGTTCACACATAAGTGCATGAGTATAATATATTATATAAAATGTGTGTGTACATATATATAAAAACAACATTATTGCTTAAAGGATGCATCAGTGTTTTCAAATAGTTTAGTAATACAGAGAATAGATGCTGA
>NC_087202.1:71212880-71232880 GCF_015104395.2 Macrobrachium nipponense | reverse complement strand
ATATATATATATATATATAATCCTTAAATTCACGGTAGATTTAGGGATATTCTCAAGCACGTGTTCCTCAGTGCTACATTGGATGGATATATATATATATATATATATATATATATATATATATATATATATATATATATATATATATATATATATACATATATATATATATACATATATATATACATATATATATGTATATATATAATATGTATATATATATATCTTAAATCTCCGAAAGTTCTTCACCGACTGCTTTGAAATTTTGACACAACATTGCATTCGAATACGCGTGTTTTTATAATGGGGTTTCATCCTACCACCTCCCCTCTGAAACGGGTGTGGGTGAAAAGAGATTCGCTGAAATGGAGCTGGTTCTGCCCGTGAAATGGGACAGGTTAATAAGAAAAGAATACTATAGGGTAAAAATTAATGACATTAAAAGAGTGGAGTTTGAGAAGGGGTTTGACACTCCGAGAGAGAATGAGAGGGAGAGGAAGTGAGAGAAAGTAGACGGGGTGTTGGGGAGAAAAAAGAGGAAAAAAGACAGAGAGAGAGAGAGAGAGAGAGAGAGAGAGAGAGAGAGAGGAGAGAGAGAGAGAGAAAGGGTGTTAGGTAGGAGAAAGATGGAAAAAGTGAGTGAGAGAAACAGAGAGGGAGAGAGAGAGAGAGAAAGAAAGAGAGAGTTGGTATTAGTCAGAAGAAAGAGGAAAAGAGACAGTGATGATTGAAGAGAGAAAGAGAGAGAAAGAGAAAGGAGCTTTCTCTTTTCTTTCCTTTCCATTTAACCAGACTAAGCCACAGCCGGTTACAGCTAGTATATATTTCAAACTCTCATATACAAAATTCAGTATATTTTTGTTCTAGACTGTCCCGTATTGAATTATCCAATACACATAAACTTACTATTTATGATGTGAGATCTTTATTCACTAAAGTACCTATTGATGACTTACTTCTATATCTATCACAACATTTAGATTTGTATAATTTAGAATTACCCACCAATGTCATTATTAAACTGATAACCCTTTGTATAAAAAAATTGAAAATGTAGAATAAACTACGAACGTACTTGTTTCAAGTCCCAGGTTTCACTTGCCTTCTTACGTGGATTTTATGATATTCTCAAGCATACAGACTTTAGTGCTATATATATATATATATATATATATATATATATATATATATATATATATATATATATATATATATATATATATATATATATATATATATATATATACAGCACTAAAGTCTGTATGCTTGAGAATATCATAAAATCCACTTAAGAAGGTAAGTAAAACCTGGGACTTGAAACAAGTACGTTCGTAGTTTATTCTACATTTTCAAGTTCACACTGAGTACAAAAATGGTTTAAGAAACAAAATTGACTATTGGTGGGCGGGGTTACAGTTTCTTGATTCGGGCAGCATGTTTTCCAAACAGAAAGGGCAGGGAAAGACGATCGAGGGATAATGCAGGGTGGAGGCAAAGTTTCCTGCACGTGACTTCAATGAACACAGTTTTCAGAAGATTTCTGTTCTGAGAGTCGTTGGCCGAGCAGATAATTATAAATGACTTATCCCAGTTAATGGCATGGCCTGTCTTAAGCCAATGAACTGAAATGCCATTGTTTGTTAGGCCTCTTGAAGGAGCATATTTGTGTTAGGAACATCTCTTTTTTAATCCTTTTGACGTCTGGCCAATATAGATCTTATTACAACCTTTACAAGGGATACTGTATATAATATTGTTTGAATTGGACGGAATATTCTTAATTAACATATTTCTTAAAATATTGTTATATTTAAATATCAAATGAATATCTATGGCTTTTAGAATCGGTATTGCAGAAATGAAATTGGGGTGCTAAGGTAAACAGTGAATATTCTTCTGTTCTGTATTAACTCTAATTAGATTGTAATATATCTTCTTTGCCTTATTCTTCCACAATTCGAAAAAATATGAAGGATGATAAAATGAATCTCATATTTTGTCAATAATTTTAAACTCATTGTCTAAGGATTCAAGATTACAAATTCTAAGAGCTCTAAGATACATACTGGCAAATGTTGATATCTTCATTTGTTTAGCATGATTTCCGTATACTTTAAAACAAAATTTAGTATTATTTCATATAACTAGGACTTCTAGAAATGAGATACGACGATTTTCTACATATTTTACCCAAAACATCCTTTGAGAATAGATTCCTTGGAATAACTCTAGTTTAAAAAAAATCCCCTGCAGATATTAGAAAGAAGGGGTGTAAGGGGGTTTCCCGTAGCCATGCCAAATATTTGTTCATAAGTTACTATTGAAGGTGAATTTACAATTTTTTATACAAAGGGTTATTAATTTAATAATGACATTGGTAGGTAATTCTAAATTATACAAATTTAAATGTTGTGATAGATATAGAAGTAAGTCATCAATAGGTACTTTAGTGAATAAAGATGTCACATCACAAATAGCAAGTTTATGTGTATTGGATAATTCAATACGGGACAGTCTAGAACAAAAATCTACAGAATTTTGTATATGAGAGTTTGAAATATCCCCCAGGATAGATGATAGCAATTTAACAAATATTTAGACAATTTATAGCTGATAGAACCGGTTGACCTGATAATGGGCCGTATAGGAAAATCTCTTTTATAGGTTTTGATTATTCCATACGTGTAAGGTACGAATTGGCCAGTCGTTGCCACTTTCTATTTTATAGACCAGAAATCTTTCAGTGTATCTTCAATTTCTGCATTCAAACTTTTTATGACCTCAGCAAAGGGGTCGTTCTTTAGTTTTTTATAAGTGCTAGAGTCCGATAATAAATTCTCCATTTTTTTTTCAACATAATTCTTTCTATCCAATATAACAAAACTATTGGATTTATCAGCTTTAGTAATGTGTATACTTCTATCTTTCTTTGTTATATGAACTGCATATAACAAAAAAAGATGAAAGTTATGCATGTACAATATTACGAAAATAACAGCTATGCCAAATTAAATAGATATCATGATTTAAGTAACAAATCCAGAACCCTTGAACACCGTCAGTGCACCTCATGCGATGCACTGTAGGCCTTCGGCCCCTAATTGCATGCTATTCTATTTCTTTTACACTGCCTCCGATCATATTGTCTATTTTCCATCTTACTTTCCACCCTTTCCTAATAGTTGATTGTATAGTGGAACTGCTTTGAGGTTTTATTCCAGTTACTTTCAAACCTTTCTACCGTCAATTTCCATTTCAGCGCTGAATGGCCTCATAAGTACCAACGCTTGGCCTTTGGCCTAAACACTATATTCTAGTCTTTCTAGTCCAGAATCCTAGAAAACCAAGTAATGACCACCCATCCGCTTTCTCAATTCCTTAAAGAAATATAAACCCTCGTTTAAGAAGGGTATAAAACAATTTAAGCAAATATTTGAGTTACCACCGTCTAACAAGTGCGAACTTTCTCAGACGGTGAAGGAAGAACAACTTGTAATTTCCATCCTATGCTGTTAAGATGATTTGGAATCTTCAATGTGCTCTACCTGCCACGAAATGACTTTCCATAGAAACAAGAAATATACTGAATCGTTTTATTGCAAGGAAACCACTCCGAATAAATACTGCTCAGAGATAAACAGCCTTTGAAGAAACAGCGAGAAAAACAGCTACGATGACTTTTGAACAATACTTTCACTTATTTTCGACTTTTTTTTTCTTTTAATATTCACTCTTCTACTGATTTGACATTGAATAATTCCAACAGTCTATAAAACTATCAAAATGGTCAAAAACCAAATTGGCACTGGGGTGTTGCCTCACCCACAGCAAGAAAAAGGTTACACTCTGGATTACCAATACCACTGACTAAATAGAATGGTATACACCGTATTCAGTTCTAGTGCAGTTGAACACGATTTCCCTCAGGCAGATAGATTTAGGATTATCAATATTTTCAGGTAAGAAAAAAAAATAGCAATACTGCCGATAGCTAAGTGAACTTTCCCACTTTCCCCTAATAATACGTGTCCACAAAAAACTATTGAAATATTATCAGAATCACTCAAATAAATTCTGAAATGTAATTGTAATAAATATAATTGTAATGACCTCAGTGCCATTTTAGCATCTCGAAATCTTCACAATGTTTCGACATGCGTCATTACGAAGCCTGAAATCCAAGTGCAAAACGATGAAACAATTCTGACGAGAAGCTAAAAGGGTATTGTGCTTATTATTTTGGTTCGAATCCTGCGACGGACATCAGAACTGCTTCATAAACTTGCATTTGGCTCTCAGGCTTTGTAGTGACAAGCATATCGAAAATGTGTGAGGAATTCAAGAAGCTAAGAGAGAACTGTGACTATCACAATCATATATGTATCTAGTAAAGGTGGTCAGCGGATTCAATATTTATAAATTCTACGGTATTCTCTAGATTCATCGAGATTCTTTCTTTTCCAATGTTAAAAAAGAAATGGGATAGTCTGGAGATGGTCTAACGGGAAGAGCCGATATACACTACACTTTAAAAAGAATATAATGAGGAGCTTACACTATAAAGATGCCCAAACGTAGATTTTCCGAGCACAAAAATTTTCTTCCCAATTTTCCTTTCTCAGTGAAATGTTAATATACTCGACATCTCGATTCGACAACCCTTATAACATTTCTTTTGCGCGTGCGTAACAGAATAAAAGACATCCAAATAAATTCAACAATTTAGCCTTTTTAAATGGCACTGAAATATGTATGCACTCAGCATGTCCCAATGAAAACAAAAATTGCACTAACATCTCTGCAAATTTATGGCCGGGGCAAGAATTTACGACGCTCCCTCGGGTAACCTGCATTTCCGAGTTATGTCCCAAACTGGAATTATCTTTCGTTACTCTACCTGTGGCCTTAACTTGCTTCAACTGTATTGGTTAAGAGTTATAATGCAACCTCTGATCCTGGCGAACTTCTGTGAAAAATATGCGTTTGAACAGTCCCCGTACTGGGCTGTGGTCATTCCTTGTGACTTTGCCTTCGTTCAAACGACCATGGATCACCATGGCATAGTCACTCATCGTATGCAACATTTGTGTCAAGTAGTAAAGTATTGGATTGCAGTATCCCTGCAATATAACGCTGGCAGGCCTAGAATTTTCTTAAGCCACTTTTTTTTACATTAACATGGCCTGGAAAGTCCAGTCCATGTCATAACACCACCTACATATAAGCACAAACTAACTAGTGTGACCTCCTTGTAACCACTTCCATCTCATGGTCACTGGACGGACAGTTACCACTTCCTTCTTCGCCTCGTGACCATGCTTTTGTCCGAATGACCCTGGTTTATACTTTATGAACCACAGCAACTTTTTGCGCACTTCCTGTGGATCAAGTAAATTCTTATTTCCTCTCATAACCCTGACTTTCTCCAAATGACCTCGGTTCATAGTCCCACCACATCCTCTGGGGCTGAGAACTCTGTTTGCCTTGTAGACACCGCTAACATTTTTCTCTGGCAGAGTTGAAGCCCAAATGCAATAATATGAAAGCAACAGACGGACAAACGCCGATGGATAGTCAAACAGACAGACAATAAATAGTATAACCGCACCACCCGCTAGACTCCCTTTACACAACTTAAAATTCAGACAGTATTAGATGCATTAGTTTTCCTTCTGATGTCACGAACACTATCTTCTCTTACATAAACATAGACTAGCTAAGACCTGGAAGAAAAATGACACGTAAACATTTTATAATAAAGGACGCGGACAAGGATTTTTGTGTCGGTCGCCCTAGAGCGTCTAAAGTTTCTTTGAACTCGCCCGAAGCGTAATCTCCATGAGCCCCACCTTTGAGAGATGAAGTGTCTGCCAAAGGCATTAACAGGCATTTTCCGCATCTGTTCGCTCAAACGGGGTTTTAACCGCAGCACAACCGTATTAATTGAAGCGCCTGTTGCTTGGTGACAATATAAATTTTATATATAAAATATTATATATAATATATATATATATATATATATATATATATATATATATAGACATATATATGTGTGTGTATATATATATATATATATATATATATATATATATATATATATATATATATATATATAAGTACATAGTAAGTTCGAAGCAACAAATTTGTTCCTAGCCAATCAAAAATATCTAATCCTTCGGCCCAGCCCTAGGAGAGTTGTTAATCAGCGGTCTGGTAAAACTAACATACTGTATATATATATATATATATATATATATATATATATATATATATATATATATATATATATGCGAACTTTGGTAACATTGCAAGATATATATAGTAGCAATGTTTGCGAACTTTGGTATCATTGCAAGATATTAGCAATCTTCGTGGACATTGTTATAACTTGCAAGATAGTAGCACTGTTCACGAACTTGGTATCATTGCAAGATAGTAGCATGTTCACGAACTTGGTATCATTGCAAGATAGTAGCAACTGTTCTACGAACTGGTATCATTGGAAGATAGTAGCACTGTTCAAGGTATATATATGTATCAGTGTCATTGTTACTCGTTTTGCTAATAAATTATCTTTGCGATAATTTATTATTTCTCACCAGTAGATTTTCATCAGTGATTTACTATTCTTAAGTTCTTTATTATATACCTATATATATATAATTATATATATATATATATATATATATATACTATATATATATATATATAATATATACTATATACATATATCTATATACTGTCTGCCTGTATGTCCTTTGATGGTTTGGGTGTATTCTATATGCAACTTTACACATACGGGTAGGACTTTTTAAAATATGTATGAACTTGCATGTAACATACATCCAAATCATCAAAGAACATATAGAGATAATGGTATTTATATATGTGCGTTGATGTGCATAAATATGCATGAAAGACTAAAGGAAACATTGAAAAATATAGGCATTTTAACCGCAATAAAAATAAAAACTGAAATCACCACCTGGCTGAAAAATGAGAGAGTAATCATAAGTAAAGGTAAAGGTGAATGTCATATAGCACGTCACACTACATTTAAAAGCGATATAGACAGACCGAGATTCCAAAAGTCTAACGACAGTATCCTTTTGTTCCTTTCACGCTTCTTTCGCTACCGAGGTGTCTCGTAGCTTCCACATAAGGTCCTTCAAAATATCCTGCAGTGACTTTGCTTCCACGTAAGGCCTTCCGTGCCAAGGCAATTTGGCGTTCCCTAATAGCCAAGCGCATACGCAAATTGTCCGCGCCCACGGCATTTCGACATACTCTGCGCCCATCTCTCTTTTCCCAACCACACTGCTGCCATGATAGTCATTTATGAAGACCTGGTGACGCAGATCCAATACCACGTCCACATACGAGAAGTTAACGGAGCATACCAAGACTTTGCATTCGTGATACTCTCCGGGTGGTGTGCAAAATCTCTTAATAAAATGAAAATGTCGTTGCATGTGCAACTGCATGAAAACGCAGAAAAGCCGATACTCTCTGAAATAGTAAGTGTCAGAACCTCTGGAGGCTTTCCTATTTTTACGAAAATGCTTTGCATTTCTTGGGAATAAGATAAAAAGGGAAAGAAGGACCAGACATGCGAGTCGTTATACGACCCAACCAGACAATTCCAGGTAAAATCAGGCAACTCGCTTGAGCGGAAAGTAAACTTATATGGATGTGGAGCAGACCGCAGTTTTGTACGGCACTCGCTGGAAAAATAAACAGGAACCACCTACAGATCGGCAAGAAGCCTTGGAAATATGCAGATTTTGAGAGAGAGAGAGAGAGAGAGAGAGAGAGAGAGAGAGAGAGCGCGTCAAGAAGCCTTGGAAATATGCAGATTTTGAGAGAGAGAGAGAGAGAGAGAGAGAGAGAGAGAGAGAGAGAGAGAGAGAGCGGCAAGAAGCCTTGGAAATATGCAGATTTTGAGAGAGAGAGAGAGAGAGAGAGAGAGAGAGAGAGAGAGAGAGAGAGAGAGAGAATTATTTTGCTTAAAAAAATAACAAAACTGCAAAACACTCCGGAGTTGGAAACCTTGACGAAATCGTGAGATTATGAAGAAACTGAATGACGTCAGTCAATGGTGAAGAAAACTAATTTTTATTCCAACGCTTTCAAAAACCCATTAATCATTTCAAACTTTAGTTTGCAAACCAACTTACGCATGCACAGAGGAAAATCTGCGAAGATTTCTACGCTAACAAAAGTCAATAAAAAGTCCGTACCTTAAAAACTCTTCTGAAATAAACCCACGAGCAAAAGATGGAAAGCCCTAGTGTATCTAGGTCACAATGTCCTTTGCTTTCCGTTTGCGTAGCCTATCGTAGTTTCCTTTAACATAAAAATTTAAGCAACCATCTTGATTACCAAACAGCAAAATACTAACGAAGTCCCATATCTCAAATCCTTTACTTTATTTCCAAGGAGAGCTATAGTATGAGTGATCTTATCTTGCGTGAATTGCTTGGTTTTCTTTTTCATTGGCATCATATCCTTTATAGCAATCCTCCCTATAGCCAAAGCCAACGCCTAATAAACTCATGATTTTAGATGAACATAACCTTTGCATCCACAGAAAATATAGAAGAATTATCTGAAATAGGCATTTACGTAGACCTGTGCCGAAAGTTGCACAGCAAACCCACTTTTAAAAAATCAAGGGCTCTACAAAATGAATGATGTTGAGGAGAAAGTGTATTAGGCTGTCTAAAATGACGTAGGAAACTTTTTGGAAAGTTTGAGATGACAAAGACAAACTAATTGGCCTGAGCGGCAAGAAAGGAAAATATTTTCTCTCTCATCGTATATAATAACTTAGATGACGAATCCTAGACGAACGCAGATCGAGCTTTTTCGAGAGCAAGAGCACAATCCTTGTACATCTGGTGTAATTATTGCGGCAATTAATATGCATGTTCCGGCAATGTTTGTTTGTTTGTATCGTGTCTTTACGTTGCATGGAACTAGTGGCTATTCTGCAACGGGACCAACGGCTTTGCGTGACTTCCGAACCACGTCGAGAGTGAACTTCTATCACCAGAAGTTCCGGCAATGGTACAGTCAATCTAACACAGTCAGGTGCTCCCAGGGTCTTCCGTTTATTGTTTACTCATTGGAAACGCCCCATTTATGCCAAATTGATTATGTACAGAACATGGTAAACTGAAGCGAAGAAAGTACTGTAATTCACTTCACAAACGAACCATGTTAAACTACAGGAATTTCGTTGAATATAAAACTGTTAATAATCGTAGTTCCTCAAAAGTAACCTGCATTGCATGTGAAAGGCCTCTCAACTAAATTAAGAATGAGGGAAATGTTTTGAAACCATGAAAATACCACTGAATGGGTTTTCTCCACTCAAAAGAAAGTTGTACTTACTAATAACGAAACTATTTAGACCTCTATGCTAAGCACTCCATCAGGCCAGTGACGTTCAAGTGATGACAGGCCTGACAGCTCTACACATTCGATCATAACATGATTTATATTTGGTAATATTTATGCTCAAGGTTAATTGGTTGTTTAGACATTGTTTTCTTAAAAATATCGAATTAATAATGCTTACCGCTATTTTAATTGATACTTAGAAGTCATGAGTACCAAGTCAAAAAATATGCATTTTTATTAGCAACATGATGAAAAACTATGATGATGCAGTATGTCGACATGCGTAAAATATTTGTTGCTATGCTCTACCCGCATCTTGTGTGTGCTAGAGTATCAACTTAATTCTGATACAGCTTGTAAACAGAAAGACTGGGTTGACGGACATCCGGAAATACTCCTTCTGGATCGGCTTAAAATTTAGCTGATTTGAACTCTTTCAAAAATTTGTGTAAAGTTGTTCTTAAGCAATAGGTGAAAGCTTCCTCAAGAATTTTTGTAGCCGAAGTGAGACGCATCATATGAAAGCGAAATTTATACATTTTCATAGCATCCTCTACGGATGTTTTGTAGGCTGACAGACGACAGTCACTTGAGCATAAGTAGCTGCATTACTGATGCCATAACGTAAATAAATAATGAAATATTGTATACTGCCGCAATCTTTTCCCTCCTGGAAGTATTAAATGAAACAATATGGAAGACTAGAGATCAGTGCATTTTTAATACAGAGGAATTTTTCAACATCTTAACTCTGACCATTGTATCAACCAATGTGAACTCTGCCCTTCCGTTCACACCCCTGAGAATAAGTAGTCGAAGGTGTACACAATGATAGTTTAACGATGACACTGAAACTTGAAAAGAAGTGGCAACAAAGTGGAATTTCAGTTTCTTAAAGCTGACCTTCTCCTTTCAATCGCCTCGATCCAAAGTGGGCGTTGAGGAGGTACTGTTTACATTGCACGAAAAACGTGTTTTTTTTTTTTTTTTTTTAATGGATTCTTACCAGGGTGTATCCTTGCCCCTTTTGGGTATGAGAACCACATGCTGGTGGTATGGGAGTTGATCTCTGGATATTTGTATATATTAGATTTGAATGTGTCAATGTATACATGGGTACATTTTGTAAATGAATAACTATATTAAACTATCAATGCTTTTGATTTTCTTGTACGCTCTATTCCTAGCTTTTCATAATTAAAGTATATATTAAACTAAATATACTAAGTTATATTGTCAACAAATAGGACTTAAGTGGACCTAAGCAAAAGATTATGAACCCCTGCCCTAGATACTGTATCATAGGTAAACGAAAAAAAACTAAATTTTTGCTGGGAGCAACCTACTTCGAATGATGCAATCTCACGTGTTTCTTGCAAAAAGTGCGCAGTATGATCGCAACTGTGCAGTATCGTCGTTTACACAGCAACACAATTATCTCGAGGCGACGAAATGATGAGTGTTAAAGAATGTAAACAGAAATCTTGCGTTAGATGTTGCGTTAAAAAAAAAATCGTCTACTTATATGTGATCAATCCCAGGACCCACTGATCAATCCCCTCTAGACCTCAGTGACTGAGAAACAACGGGTATGAATCCACTTAATTCGTACTTAACGCCGACCCCGACGCTAAAATCGACACCAAAACTGATCATTCGTCTAGACCTTAGATTTTAACTCTTTGGGTCTGGGGAAAAACGAACTCGGCGGTCTCAGTAATTTTCTGATATTAACATTCCTCTAATAACGATAACATTTCTAAATTTGCATCGCACTGCCTTTTCTTCAGAAGATAAATTGCTTTTTAATTCCTTCAACGGCCATTTCCAGATTCCGGCGAACCGAATACTAATAGCTCCTGTTATGGCAACATTCAAATCTCGATTATATTTGCCAGGTTAGTATAGACCTTGAATTGAAAATGAAAATGACAAAATGATAAAACTGAAAATTATACAATATCTATAAATACATGTAATTAACTTGAGAGAGAGAGAGAGAGAGAGAGAGAGAGAGAGATTCTTCTTCACTGTTTAGTAAATATGCATAATGAAGATAGGCTTAAAATGCTTGCTATGGACACTAGACACTACAGGTATTAAGAATTAAATACTAATACTAATTGAGACACGACGAGGACCTTAATACTGTACGCATATAAAAAAAATCAGACAATCTACCGTTGACTTGCAGCTTCCAATAGAGTCCAATCGGTATGAAAACGAATCCCGCTGCTAGTGTCGTTTTATCATTGGTATATCAAGAATCCCTTACGGTTTTCTACATGATATTATAGCGAAACAATCACTATGAGGTAATTGAGCTTTCCTGCTGAATGAACTGTAACTATTCTAATTATATGAAATTGCATCCTATCTATTTTCAAACTAGAAAGAAATTCCTGCCATGAAAACTGTTGGAAGTCAAGCAGTGCAATCCACACGTGGTAGTAAGATCCTCATGACTGGCTGAGAGCAAATGGATGTAACGAGAAACAGAGCGGAACCACAGCGTTCACAAAAACTAAGCCTTTCATTTGACCGGATGGTCAAATACTGGTGGTCAAGGGGCATAAAAAATAGTCAAAAGAATACCTGATATAAGAACTTTTAAAGGCAAAGAACAAGACACCAGATTTATTTTTCAATTCGCCTACACTAAAAGTTATTCTTTTAGTGGCGTCGGCCTTGGATTCAGGGTCCGCATCCACAACAATCTGATAAGGTCAACGTGAAGACGCCGAAATATTCAGATGGTACTGTTTCGATCTTCATCATTCGTCTCTAAGGTGCTGACGCATTGAAGTCATCAGGTTTGCCTTACTATGTTTCAATGTTCATTTAGCCACTCTTTCTTTCTAAATTTAGGGCACCAGTTGTGAAGACTGGAATCAGACAACGAGAAAACTCGGACTGACTCTATTGAACAGAGACGGCCACATATGAGGCAGCAGTGCGGACGGAAACGTAGTGTCCGTCACGCACGCACATACAAATAGGGACGAGCCCCCCGCTGCGATTGTGTTTCATCGCAGCTGAAAATATACATATATGTTCGTGCAGAGAGTACATTTTTACATACATACATACATATGTATATATTATTATAATATATATATATCTATTAATATTATTTATATTAATAATATATAATTATAATATATAATCGAATATATAATATATATATATATATAATAGATATACATAGTATATAATATCGGCGGATAGGCCGTGAAATGCTCTACATTTCAATATATGGTATAAAAAGTTTATAAAGAGGAAGGACGGACATTTGGCGAAATGCCGTCCTTACAATATCATCATTTTTCACATCTTATTACTTATTTTTATTTTTGTTACCGGTGTTCTAGCCAAGGTTGATGGTTTACCGTGCATAAGGTCAGTGTAAGGATGAAATTTCAATAAATTATTATGAAATCCCAGAATTAAAATGTTCAAAAATATAGTCCTTTTCTATATCAAATCAAAGATTTTTCTATCAACTGTGGCATGGAGTCAGTGAAGTTAAAATATATAGAAATGTATGATCACCTTTCAGTACTAGCCAGTAGTATAAGGAGAATAAATGCCTTACCTCTGTTCCTTCTGCCAGAATTACTGTTCCTGAAATAAAGTTAAAATTTAAATGCATTATCATGTACAGCACAACCTTCATATTTACAAAATCTTAAAACTATTAAACAAAGCTACACTAGATTCTCTGTCTTTTAATCCATAGGATTGGAAATCTAGAGCACCATCCAATAAGAATATATAAAGGCAACAACATTCACATATCGACAAACTTTTAGTGTCATTAACTAACCACTTGTCAATTGAGTCACCTGACTTTGGTCACGTTCTGTGTGCTAGATAAATCTGTGCCCTATGTTTTAGGAGAAATTCCACTGATTTCCATTCCGTACTAGAATAACGCCACTTGAAATCTTCTGACTTCGCAGCTAAAATTATGCCATTAACAATAATTCAAGAATGAAAAGTTAGAACAGAAATAGGATATAAAATCTAGGTCAAAGACCAAGCATTGGGATCTATGAAATCATTTTGCCCTGAAAGGGAAATTGAGAGTAAAAAGTCTTAAAGGTGTAACAGAAGGAAAGCCTAGCAGTTGCACTATGAAACAATAGGTAGGAGAGGGTGAAAAGTAAAATGAAAACAAAGAAAATATAAAGGAAGTTGCAGCAAAAGGAATGAAAAGGGGTTGCTGCTAGGGGCCGAAGGACGCTGTAAAGAACCTACTATGCATTTCAGGGACCTCGAGTCATTGTTTTTCCTCAAATATCTTTCACACATTATTTGATCGAAATGGTACTTTGACACAGTGTTCAGGACGCCTCCCGCTAAATTTTGGTAATATAATGAATTATCACATAGTGTTAGTTAAGGCGTTTACTCTTGACTTACAAGGCGTTGCCAAGCATCGCCAACCTATGCATTCGAACGTCCTTTACCCCCATACCGTCACTCCCTCCCTCCCTCCCTTTCCCTTCCCCTCCTCATTCCTCTCTCAATCCACTTTCCTAACCTCCCCATCTCCGCCCGCCCCCCATTCCTGTCTATTATATTATACGAGTAATACTGGATGTCATATGTATTTTAACTACGAGAAGGTAAGAAAAGGTAACCAAAATTAAATCACACTGTTTAACTTACACCCCAGTACATAATTAACACAGTAAAAAAAATTTAATAATATTCTTAATATGTCGGGTAATCGTAAAAAATTAGAATGTCACAATTTTTATTTTATTAATATATATTCTAACTTACACCCTAGTACATAATTAACACAGATATCGTCTTAACTCCCATGTAGCATGCAGTAAAAAAAAATATAATGATATTTTTAATATGTCGGGTAATCGTAAAAAATTAAAAAATGTCATAATTTTTATTTTATTAATATATATTTTGCATATATAACGACCTCATTACTAAAACGAGTGTAGCAGTTATTGATTGGATAATGGTGAGACACACACACACACACATATATATATATATATATATATATATATATATATATATATATATATATATATATATATATATATATATATATATATCATACATAATATATATATATATATATATATATTGTTAGGTGTCGAAATATCCTGGGCAAAGGTCGACACAATGTTACGACCTCTAAGAGAGGTCCACTTCAGGTTCGATATGAAATAATAAAAAAAAAATATTTCAACACCAACAGTTGAAACTGGGGATACGAATATAGAAAGAAACACTAACACAACAAAGGTTTATTTACAAGCTAACTAACAAAGGTAAATGCAGAATGGTATCTCCTATTTACATAAAAAGACAGAATCTTACACTGCATGAACTGAGGGAACAGTGAGGCAATTTAAATACTTGCTAGTCAATTTGGTAATTCAAAGCGTTGGCTTCTCCATAAGCAGATTGGTGATTGCGGACGTCCTCTTGACTCCGTATTGCAGAAAATACTCTACTTGTAAGGCAGGAACTCCCTAAAACTTCTAGCAGGACCTTTTCTTCTCTGAAGTCTGCTCGACGTCGAGATAACACGAGATATTTCGTCCACTCCTGAAGACGACTAGACCAATGTCCAACCAACTCCAGAACAACTCTTCTTTTGATCCTTCGTCGGTCCTTCCTTCGTCTCTAGTCTCTCTCTGACGATCTCTGCTGTTGATCTCTCACTGATAATCTGACCAGTAGCTCTAACTGAGGATATCTCTCTGTGACTAACTGGAGTCTCTCTTTTACGATCTCTCTCTCTTCTACGATCACTGCTCTCCAAAGTTCGTTCGTCGCATTTATACAGCACTCTGGGTGCGGAGCCTACGGCGAGCGTCCCGGGCTCGCGAGGTTTCCGGAAGTTCTTAGATGAATCTAGACGAGGTATTGCATCAGAAATCGCGGCATTTCTCCCGCCACTTAGGCGTGTGTTGCACTCCACAACACACCCGACGATTCCAGAACAGACACGAGAAACGGCGCCTCCAACACGGGCGCGAAAGCCTCCTTACTGCCGAACTTCTTGAAAATGCGTTCTCCTTTCCTTTAACTTCCTCTATGAAGCAGTTACAATCACATGCCCCCCCAAAAGAGAAAAAAAAATGAAATCAACTGATTTTATTTTTTTTAAAGAGAAGCAAGAACTAAACAGCAGGGAAACAATTCTGCATAAAGCTTTAATCCAGTCAAACATGCACGCTTCTCCACACACACTCACACGTGCGATAACAGAAAACAGTTATTAGGCTACTCATTCTAAGAAATCTCTAGAGACTACTAGTTATAACATTATCCTTCTCTCTTACTTTTTCTGTTTTCTGAACTCTGATTAAAACTTATAAATACTAAAACACCTCTTGTGTTTTTCTCAAAACTAATCTCACTCAGTAACACTGTTACACAGTGTGCATTTCCCCTCTCCACTAACACTGAAAAAGGACCTTCGAAATTATAAGGTAAAGCGGAACCTTCTTTCTGTACTAGTGCTAAAACTTTATCTCTTACATACAAACTTCTCTCTTTTGCTCTAAGATCATGCTTTCCTTCAGTTCCCCCTTGACTTCCATTCGGGTTTTCTTTCGCTAAGTGCCAAGCGCTTCCGTTCTCCTCCGCTAGCTGCCAAACATCTCTTAGATTGTTTTTATAATACTCAAGATTAGTTATGTAATCATCTGTACCCTTACTTCTAGGCAAAGTTCCAAAAATATTTATAATTACATTCTCAAAAGATTCACCTACTGAAGGAATATTACACAACTGAACTCTGGGAATTACTTGATACGGTTTCCTGGCAATTTGATATTCAGGACAGCTTAAAGCAAATCTCTTAAAAAACACATCATTTTTCATTTTAGGGCTAAAGTACGCCCTACTAATACACTTGAAAGTTTTATTTACTCCCAAATGTCCTTGCTCATCATGTGCTAACTTCAAATCTAGTTCACGAAACTTCCTAGGAACTACTAATTTTTCTATAATTCCCCCTTCACTACCTGGCTTAGGACGAACATGACACAAAACTTCGTCCTTTACAGAAAAAGTTTCCTTACACACATCATCGAGATCATCATCCAGCTCACATTCAAAAATTCGGGTTAAGAGTCTCATCCTCTCTCTGCAACTTGACTAGCTCATCCTTATCCAAAACGTTAGAGCCTAATTCATCACTGTAACTAGGACTAGATACTGGCACATTTACTACGTTACTCTCGACAGCTACGCCTTCCGTTTGGCTATCACTGTCAATGATAGAGTTAGGTCTCTCAGCCACACTCATGCCAAGATCAACCTCGCTACCTCTATCACACTCGTTCGAATCCACGAACTCACTCACGTTCGAATCCACGAACTTACTCTCGTTCGAAACCACAAACTTACTCACGTTCGAATCCACGAACTTACTCATGTTCGAATCCATGAACAAATTATGACCGCAGTCTACGTCTGTAACTAAACCCGACCTAGTTACTACCATTTCAGGCACTGGAATATTCCTCACAACAGGATTCACATTCTTGGATAAAGCTAAGTCATTAAAGTCATTACCGACAATAATGTCAACGCCTTCAACGGGCAAACTGTCCGCAATTGCAAGTTTAACTTCTCCTGACACTACCTGACTTTCTAAATTCAACTTCAACAAAGGACAAAGAACACAAGTGTTAGGAAATCCACCTAACATGACTTTCTCTTCCATATTGATTTCTGCCCTGTTCGGCACACACTCTTCCCTAATCAGTGAGACAGCGGCGCCTGTGTCTCGAAGCAAGACTAGTTCTCTCGAATCTACTCCTCCAAGAGAGGAAACTACGCCTTCCGACAGAAATTCACCGAAAATTTCCTAGTTTCTCCCATCACATCATCCCTACTTGATGAAAGGTTAACTAGAGACACTGGTTTCTTACCGTCCTTCCTTTCTACTGCACAATTCCTCGCTAAATGCCCTTTCCCATTACATCGGGAACAAGTTAATTCTGAGCCACTAGATGCCATTTTACTCTTACAAACCTTAGACGTATGACCAGGTTTTCCGCATGTATAACAGGAATAGTCACTTTTACTCGCATTGCTATTACTAGGACTGAAACCTTTACTGCTTTGTATTCTACCAGACGAGAGATCATTTCGTTTCTTACTAACACTCAAATCATGAGTTAGACTATATTCGTCAGATAGCCTAGTTGCTCCTGCAAAAGATACTTCTCGCCTATCCTCTATATAAAGTATAATCTCAGGGGATACATTATCTTTGAAGTTTTCTAACAACACTAAGTTCTTCAAACTATCAAAATCATCAACCTTAGCGGAAGTTAACCGATCAAAAAACAGCCTTTCTAACTTCTTACCGTATTCTACATACGTAATATTTTCATCCTTTCTCAAATTTCTAAATTTCTTACGGTACGCCTCCGGTACTAGCCTATACGCACTAAGAACAGCTTCTTTCACGATATCATAATTATCACATTCCTCCTTAGACATGCAACTATACACAGTAAGGGTTCTACCACTCAAAACTGACTGCAAATATAAAGTCCACGTTTCTTTAGGAGAACCTACTCGTTCCATTAACTTCTCAAAACACATGAAATATGTCGTAACATCTTCCTCATCGAACTTTGGTACTAATTTTAGCACTGTACTCATAACCTATCAGTTTCGCCTGTCAGACTGTTATGAGCATTTTCCCTTAACCGAGCAATTTCCAACTCATGCATACGTTCTTTCTCTCTCTCTTCCTGCTGCATTACCAACATTTCTCTCACTTCTCTCTCAGCCGCTCTTTCATCTCTCTCATACTTTTCTCTTTCTTTCTTTTCAACATACTCACGGAGATCATTCCCCTCAAGACCTAGTAGCTTACCTGACTCAATAAACTCTTACACCATCTCACTCATTCTGATTCTTTCTATATTCTCCCTGTTTCAAACTGTTAAAGTGTTGATATCCTGGCAAGGTCGCCACAATGTTACGGTGTCGAAATATCCTGGGCAAAGGTCGACACAATGTTACGGCCTCTGAGAGAGGTCCACTTCAGGTTCGATATGAAATAATAAAAAAAAATATTTCAACACCAACAATTGAAACTGGGGATACGAATATAGAAAGAAACACTAACACAACAAAGGTTTATTTACAAGTTTACTAACAAAGGTAAATGCAGAATGGTATCTCCTATTTACATAAAAAGACAGAATCTTACACTGCATGAACTGAGGGAACAGTGAAGCAATTCAAATACTTGCTAGTCAATTTGGTAATTCAAAGCGTTGGCTTCTCCATAAGTAGATCGGCGATTGCGGACGTCCTCTTGACTCCGTATTGCAGAAAATAGTCTACTTGTAAGGCAGGAACTCCCCAAAACTTCTAGCAGGACCTTTTCTTCTCTGAAGTCTGCTCGACGTCGAGATAACACAAGAAATTTCGTCCACTCCTGAAGACGACTAGACCAATATCCAACCAACTCCAGAACAACTCTTCTTTTGATCCTTCGTTGGTTCTTCCTTCGTCTCTAGTCTCTCTCTGACGATCTCTGCTGCTGATCTCTCACTGATATTCTGACCAGTAGCTCTAACTGAGGATATCTCTCTGTGACTAATTAGAGTCTCTCTTTTACGATCTCTCTCTCTTCTACGATCACTGCTCTCCAAAGTTCGTTCGTCGCATTTATACGGCACTCTGGGTGTGGAGCCTACGGCGAGCGTCCCGGGCTCGCAAGGTTTCCGGAAGTTCTTAGATGAATCTAGACGAGGTATTGCATCAGAAATCGCGACATTTCTCCCGCCGCTTAGGCGTGTGTTGCACTCCACAACACGCCCGACGATTCCAGAACAGACGCAAGAACCGGCGCCTCCAACACGGGCGCGAAAGCCTCCTTACAGCCGAACTTCTCGAAAATGCGTTCTCCTTTCCTTTAACTTCCTCTATGAAGCAATTACCATCACATATATATATATATATATATATATTATATATATATATATATATATATATATATATATATATATATATATATATACACATATACACACACACACACTCCAAGGGTGAGATAGACAAAGTAATAGATAATATCATAGAGACATAGATACATTCACTTACCATTTTGTATATGCGATAGCCGACAGACAACCCCTTATCATTATGGTATGACCTGACGCGCCAAGGATACTATTAAAAGAAAACGTTGGAAAAAATGAACTATTATTATGGTTGTTACGTCAAACTTCGCTATCCTTTTCATTATGAACTCTCCAGTTATCTGTTGGTATTGAAAAATATCATGGAAAACGAAAGAAGGAGGGAGGGAGGGAGAAGGAAGGGATGGGGATAGCAGACGTTCGATTCTGCAGATTATTCCTGCTGACTCATGCAACTTTGCCTTTAAAAGTCAGGAGTAAAAGCTTTAACTAACACCATTTGACAATGCACTATATTACCAAAAATTAGCGAGAGGTCTCTGGTACACTATGTCAGAGTGCCATTTCCATCACATAATTAGTTTGAAAGATATTTAAAAAAAATTATGAATCGCAGTCCTTGAAATGGATAAGTAATGCCCACAGTGTCTCGTG
>NC_087202.1:71187880-71202880 GCF_015104395.2 Macrobrachium nipponense | reverse complement strand
CACCTCCAACAATATGGATAAGGGAATATTTTCTACTTTGCAGCTGCAAGAATACATTTTATCAAGTCAATCACGAGTAAATCAGATTACTAACATCTGGATGAAAACCCTAATAATTAACTTGCCTAGAAATTAGCGTTACCTGTTGAAACCTGGGTGAATCACAGATCTGAAAATATATCACCGACTAACATTTTCGACTTTAGTAGTAAAAATACATTCATAAATGTACTTGACTACATGCCGATATTTCCTTCGTTACAAAAGATCAATTTAATTCCAGACACATGTGTAATACAACATAGAATACATGCTTGATCTCAGTGCTGAGTGTCTAGGCTGTAAGAAATCACTAATATCGATTGTTATCTATTGCGTAAGAATTCAAAACCTTTGCGCAGCGTAGACGATGCTAAACACACGCAAGTATGGTTTAGGAATAAACTCAGCTAACAAGTATTTTCCACAATCCTCTAACTTTTCCAAATCATGATTAGTTTACGTAACAGGTTGTCAGGTCTGATGAGCTTGCAATCAGCTTCGTTCTGCCATTGATGGCGCAGTCGAAACTAAGTCCGAAAGATCGAAAGAAGTGTGGGATTAAAAAAACAAACTAAGTTCAAGTTATCGTGTGTATAGAGAAATAACGCGACAATGATTCGATATTAAACGATATTTTAAAGGTTCACAAGCTGACCAAAATTAACCTAGAACAGTCTCTTCTACAAAGGACTCCAGGAAAACACTATGATTACAAAGAGCACACATTCAATCAATCCGTTATGTCTACATATCCGCTTTTCGTAAGGTAAACTTTGTTCAAAAAGGAAATGGAAAATTCATAACTTACCAGCAGACTTATACGTTTAATCTTAGTCTTCCCTTATGATGCCAATGACGAGGCTCGATGAGTCATACCAAGGTCTAGAGAGTATACATTAATAGATTATTTTATATTCTATTTCAGCTATCGAAGAGGCATCAAAAACTGAACGTAACCATATGGTATAAAAATACTTCCAGTGAATCTCATACGCTATCTAGTTAACGATCTTGCACTTGAACGAAAGATTTTACGAAACCAAGGGAGTTCATTATCGCCATTTTTTCTTTATGTTCTGAATAATACTTGATAAACAATATCACCAAGTTTCTGATCTTGCAACCTAAAGAAGATATCAATAACTTTCTCAAGTGGGAAAATGAAGGTTACTCATGAGTTAGATTACGATCCAGAAGAACCTAAAGAACAGAGGATAAAACACCTTAAGATTCGGATCTCAAGAGTTTCTCGCTTGAGGAGGCAATTAAATAGTGATCTAATGACGTTGTTGAAAGGTAAACGAGGAGTCCTGGGAGAGTCTGCAAGACTAAGGCTAGGGGCACCGTTTGACGAGATCTGTCACAACGAAGATGGTGTTGAAGAAATCGACAAGGCGATGCTTACGTTCTGTAATATATATAATATATATATATATATATATATATATATATATATATATATATATATATATATAATATATATATATATATATATACTACATCATATATATATATATATATATACTACATACATACAACATATATATTACAATACATAACAAATACATATATCGTTATAATTATATATATAGATATATATATATTCATACCACATGTAGATATACAGTTTACACGCACACATACATATATATATATAAAATATACGTATGTATATACATATGTATATATATATATATGTATGTATATATGTATATATACAATATGAAATAAACTATTCGTGACTAGTGCTCATACCTTTTCTCATCTTGATGAAAATTTAGAAATATTTGTCGGTATTTATAGTCAACAGCATTTTTCAATCTCTCTCTCTCTCTCTCTCTAAATTCTCCGTCAAGGCAAGAAAACCTGCCCTTTATCTCCCATTATCTCATCTACATATGAAATTTATTCCCTACTTCATAATATTGTGTGTTATATATGTTATGTATGTATGATGTATTGATGCTATGGATGATATATAGGAGATCTATATAAATATATATATATTATATATATTTATTTATATATAAATAATTAATATATATATATACGTATGTGTGTGTGTGTATAATTACTAACAGGACCTGATTGAAACTGGATGGTATCTAGCGGAGATATCCAATTTTTTTTTTTAAGTTACAAGCTTCCTATGTTTAAACATAAACCAGTCCACATTTCATTCACTACCGATTTTCTCATCCCACAATTGAGCACCTACACCTATTGCCTTTCTTTGACTTATTACATCACTCTCCATCCATAAAGACATTCTTTAATAAATGGTAACGGAAGTCGTCTTCCTTTATTGTGCCAAACTCCTATTAATTCTAGACGCGCTTTAAATCTCACATAAAATCTTTTTTCGTTCTCAACAACTTATCTTGTATACCATGCATCCTCAACACTCCCTACTACCCCCATTATCTGTAGGTCAATGTACCTATCCCACAATTTAAGTATATCTAAGTTTTACCAGACCACTGAGCTGATTAACAGATCTCCTAGGGCTGGCCAGAAGGATTAGATATTTTTACGTGGCTAGGAACCAATTGGTCACCTAGCAACGGGACCTACAGCTTATTGTGGGATCCGAACCACGCTATATCGAGAAATGAATTTCTATCACCAGAAACAAATTCCTCTAATTCCGCGTTGGCCGAGCCGGGATTCGAACTTCGGACCACCAGATTGGCAGCCGAGCGCGAAAACCACTCTTCCAGCGAGGAACTTATATCTATCCCACAAAATGGTTATCCCTTTACTTGTAAGCTTCTCGCGTAACTTTCAAAACGACTGTCGGTGAAAGGGGTCGACTGGAGCGGTTTGGAATGGCTTGGTTGTAAGGAAAGAATTAAGACGACATTTTGACGAAAATCGTATTATTCAAAAGTCTGAGGAGGCAAGGCAAAAAGTAGACGTAAAAAGCGCTGGATTGTCGTGAGGTATTGAAAATTAGAGGCATTATTGCAAAATGAGAAAATGAAACTTCGGTGCTTCGAAAGAGCCCTCTGTGTAGGTACTACATGAAGGGTTAATGTTGAGAATTTTTCTGCACGGAGATTCATCGACGCTTCAGCCATAGATAGTATAAATGAGCCAGAGGATGCTGTTAATATAATACAGAATACTTTTAATAATGCTTACGCATAAACTGTCAGATCTCTGTTTAAAGGAAGCGAGATAGGATTATAAGCTCCGAGACCATCAAATGAAATACAAACAAGACCGAAGATTCCAGACGAAGGAAAAGGCTCACAGTCCAAACAGCAGCAGCAGGACTCCGATTTAGGAAATTTTATCAGCGAGATCCCATATGCAAACCTATCTAATGGGCCTCTCACCTTTTTATCCTTTCTCAGTTACCCGACCCAGACGCTGAGAGGGGAACGGGTGGAAGATGGGGAGAAGAGCTCCTCCATGTCCTTTTACATTAAAATTGTGAAGGAGAAAAGGGAAATAAGGACGGTTCCAAATGAGGCTATTTGCATACGAACTCTTTTGACGTAGCGTTTCTTCTTTCCTTCATACGAAGAGATAAAAAAAGATTGCTCCAATATATTCATGAGCTACCTCCAGTCGTAGATGGGATATTGAAGACTCCAATTGGGTGTAGAAAAATGAGAAAAAAACTGTCCAGAGTCGGAATCTCTCTCTCTCTCTATCTCTCTCTCTCTTCATTACCCCAAATAAATTAAAACGTGCTAAAATCTAGTCAAATAGAACCTTGTTTCACCAAAGGAAATTAAATTGAACACGCTATATTTTATTAGAAATATTTTTTCAGTACTGGTTAACATGCACAATATTTACATTTTACATTTTCATTCCAAGAAATAAATCATAAATAACCTATCCTAAAATTCCGCCATCTTTAACTCAACGCGAAACACCTTTTTCAGACGTTTTTAGGCTCTTCCATAATGCTTTCCTAAAACCCTACAAAGTAGTTTGTAGGGTTACTCCCCGAGTAAGCGAAAATTCAACCAGGGGGGTTGTGTTTTGGGGGGCGGAGGTTTCTCAATAATAATTCATGTTATTTTGTACAATGGGCTACATAGGCCAGTGGTCTAGTTATGCCAGTTAGAGAATAATCATCAAAGTGAGAGCTCCGGTTTCACGTGCACTGAACTATTTGAATGTCCACTCTAAGCACTTACCTATCACCACTCAAGTTCCAGAAAGAGGAAATGTAAGTTAAGAAGCCATGTACAGCTTGATAGGGAACGCAATCCAATGGTTGGGGATAGAGAGATTGAAACACTACATCAACAGATGTCATTCTTGAGAGACAGCGATCCAGGAAGAACTAAATAATTCCAGAACTTGAGGGCAGAGTAATATTAACAGGAAATTAAGCGTGTAATCCGGGGGTTGCTGATCACTTTTTGAGATCTAGTCACAAAGTTACTAGCCAACCTTTAATAAGATTGAAGCGTTCAGTCGTGCTATGGATTACCATATTTCCATCACTTTACAGACATGCTCACCCAAGTAACTTAAAGTAGCAGAATTTATATTATACTGGGAACTAATATCAGCCGTATTGATCCAATTTTCGACAATCGTGCGATAGCCAAAGTGGTCTCCATTTTCCATTAAATAAAACCATTAACGAGCATGCAGACATTTTCCGATTATGCATTGACTTCTGCACCAGGTATGAACCAGCAAATGGAATCCCATCAGGAAATAACAACAAAAGCAACAAAAAGCGATGACACAGAATCACCACTTCCGTTATTAGGCAACAAGAATAGACAGCAAATGTTGACAGCAATGGTCAATAGTTAACTGATAACGCCGAAGAAATTTTCCGAAAGAATATGCTCTCCACGACCACTATCAAAGTGACTCAAATGGGTATGATAAGAAGAGTAAAATCTGTGTGAAGATAAGCCTGGTTTACTTTCCTTTTTACCAAATCAGGTCTCGTGTCTTGGATATACTTTAGTAAATCTTGTAGTTTTACGTACAGCGAATGATATAGTGCAACGGCTCCCTGATTCTTTTTATTATTATTATTATTATTATTATTATTATTATTATTATATTATTATTTACCCGTCATTGGCACAACGTCGCATTTAAAAAAACAAGGGCTATACACTTAACGATATTCTGTCTCTAGGTTAAATTTGGTGTAACTACGGAACCGCTGGGAATATACGTGAATACGTGGGGTCCACATTCCCACCAGCCTAGTGCTGCCCCATCATAAATCCGCCCCAACTTTTGAGTTTACAACAAAATTAAGGAAAGTAAAGTAACTTAAAAAAAATCAATAAATAAAACATCCGCACAAAATAATTAGCTCAATATTGTATTTGTGAATCACTGTCGTATACGCCTTGTGTGTGTGTGTGTGTATCTACAGACACCACTATCAAACATGAAGATACTGCTTGTGCAAAGTATGTACAGATATTATACCTTTTCTCCTTAATTGTAAATTCTTCTCGTCACATTATAAATTCACTTTGCAGTATAAAGTGAATGCTGGTGAACAACACTGTATATATGGCCGTTTCCTTTTGTAGCCTAACAAAAAACCTTATTCCATCCAAAGTGAAAAAAAATTTATTCCATCCAAAGTGAACCGTGTGTGTGTGTGTGTGTGTGTGCACTGTAGGCAACACATACGTTTCAAAACGACGGCGATGTGCACTGAACTCCTAACTTCTCGATTTCCTGAACTTGAATCCTCCAGAAAACAGTATTGAGGTTTTCCAGTTAAAATATTATGAATAAGGAAAATGAGAGTGCGTTAGGCCGATGAATGTCACCAGTAGATTCCATATTGATGTCCCTTGTGGGAGTTAACCATAATTGACATTAAATCCCTCAAAATTTTATTCCCTGTTCCCATTATTCTTTATTTTCGTTTCTCCTTCTAAACTCGTGTGGACTATATTATCTCATCCCTGTCGCTCCTTAATTTCAGTTTCGCCATAAAAAAATAATGGGTGTTTCTACCATCTACATAGCCCGTTCAGAACGTTTACCGCAAAATACAATAAGAGGGTCTTTAAATTCACTAGAGTTTGCATTAAATGTACAAAGTACTGTCGCCCTTGCGTTTGTGCCAGAAGATAAGGTTGTAGTCTTTTGAAACATTGCAAGACGAGCTTAGTGACGACGAAATTGCACCAATCCTGGACTATTTTGAAGACACCTCCATCAGTTCGCATACGATGAAATGTTCGAGTGCAGACAAAATTTGCACTCTCAATGTAGAATAAGCACACACAAACAGATGACAAGTTACCCCGAACAAACAATGCGATCGAAGGTTGGCACTGCAAAATGTTGGCTTCTGTGAATGCATACCACCCAAATCTATGGTGCTTTCTGCAGATTTTGTAGCGAGAGCAGTTTCAATAATGTGATTATGAACCAATTTAATGGCGGATATTTACCGGTACAACAGCGTATTCAGTATACCCAGGCTAATGTTTGTATTACAACAATTGTTGGTAGCTTCAAAAACAGAAATCTGATGGAATTTCTTCAAGTGTAGCGCACAATATTCAATTTTAGTTAAAAAAAACCATGAAGTTGGAGTGAAAGCAGGAGATTTTGTAGCATTCTTTTTAACTGGACTGTTGAATCTAGTTTGTTTTTATCAAATATAAATTTAGTTTGTTTTTATCAAATAAATGGTAATTGATATTCGTAGCTTCAACAATAGAAATGTGATGGACTTTCATGGGATGTAGCATACAATATTCAGTTTTAGTTAAAAACCGTTGAAGTTGTCGTGAAGGTAAGAAATTTTGTGGCATTCTGTTTAATTGGACTGTTAAATTTAGTTTGTTTTTATCAAACAGATGGTAATTAACATCATCTGAATTTATTGAAACCTTCATTAACTGCAATTAAACATAAATCATTAACAAGCATAATTAGGTCATAAAGGTATATAAAACCCGGGCAGAAATGGGAGGGAAATCTCTTGGGGGTAAAGGGCAGGGAGGACATCTCCAGGGGTTAAATATACATATATATATATATATATATATATATATATATATATATATATATATATATATATATATATATATATATATATATATATATATATATATATATATATGAATCACAAAGATATGAAATGTGAAGAATGTGTAAATAAAGGCAGCAGCCATGAAAGGAAATGTGAAATATTGAGTGGTTGCTGGTGATAGGTGGTGATGTCCTGCAAAGAGAAGACAGAAGATTGCAGGATGGGAGAAATGATATCCCAAGTTGTAGGTTTCTTTATTCGATGCAGCAGCAGGTAAATATTTACAGAGAGGGCCTGCAAGGTGTGCAATGGGCCAAGAGGAGCAGGAAGAGTACACTTGTGCATGTGCAGAGTGCAGACAGTGTAACGCATGCATCATGCATTTGTAGCAGACAATATTTATGACATACATGGAATGCATACACATACAGTAACATTACACTAGTCCACACTGCCCCTCCACCTTTTGCATTCAAAGAGGTTTTATGAACGTACTATGCAACTTACATACAGTGAATTTGTCAAGTATGAATGTACAAAGCAAGTTGCATAAGTGGCACGTGTGGGCTTTGTACACTATGTAGGCCTGTTTAATCTTGGAGACCAGCACGGGGCTTTGGAGGGAATCGAAGATTTTTCCATGTCAGGGCTAGGGACTGCAGGGAGATTAGAGTTGGGAACTTGGCCAGGGCTGGGCACTGGATATACCTTGGGAGGCAGATCTCATACTCACGTGATCACTTGCCACCCTTCACAATCCCAACCTTGTCCCATCGGTGGGATGTTGGGTCCCGGAGGCGGACATGTTGGCCCACATTCAGCCTGGCCAGGAAGGGCACTCTTGCCAATCTTCCATGAACGACTGAAGATGAGCAGGCACGCATGTACAGAGAGGGCAATCATACAGTACCTGGGCAGAAAAGCGACTGAAGTGGTTTGGCTTGTTTCGTAACTCGAAGAGCCCATGATCAAAAGCTTCGCAGTCAATGTTTCCTTAGGGGCTGTTTTGAGGATCAAGTGCTTGACAGCCTTGACAGTGGCCTCGGTGAGTCCAATGGACTGCGGGTAGTGTGGCAATAAGATTATATAGTATACACCCCAACCCTCTGTGAATTTGGCAAATTCTATGCAGGTAAACTGAGGTCCTCAATCAGTGTGTAGGCACAGAGGGACACTCATCTCTCTGAAGTAGCAGCAGAATTGCCGTAGAGTCAAGAAGGCAGTGCTGCCACCCTTGCAAGGAACAACAACAGAGCAACCGGAGAAGCCTTCGGTGACTACGAGAAAGGACTTCCCCACTACCTGGAAAAGTCTGCCAATACCAACTCAAAGGGCCTTGATGGGTGGTCATCGCTGTGAATAGGCTCCTGCTTTAGGCTGGGAAGCAGGACCTGGCACATCAGGAGCTGTCATGGACTCTAGTGAGTGTGTGGCCATGTGGAGCTGCAGGAACCAGTATTCCTACCTAGTAAAGCATGAAGTTGCTGTCGGTAGAGGGCTTCTCACAGCTTCCAGTACAGCAATAAGGATGTGAGTAGGTCATACCGATCCATGGGGAACCCAGAACTGATGCAGTCATGAAGGTGAACGTAACTGGGGTCAGCCTGTGCTACTGTCGACATGTCTTGCAGGGTCCGGTCAGCATCAATGATTGCGGCATCCTTGTCCTGAGAAGCTGTTGCAGCATTGACGATGGACCTGATGTGTGGAGTTACCCAGCGCAGCAGTCATATCCTCAGAGGTGGGTAAGCTGACTGGTCTGCAGGAAAGTGCATCTGGGATGCGTGAGACTTGCCAGCATACCACACCGCAGTAAATGGGTATTGCGACATGCGCTCCTTCATTCACTGGAGTCCTGGGTTTTCGACCTTGTCCAGCATGTAGCTGTTGATGATGGTCACCAGTGGGCCATGGTCAGTTTGCAGGGGGAAGGTTGGCAGTCCTTTGAGGAATAGGTGGCACTTTGTGAGGGCCCAAGATACTGCATCTCCAGCTCAAACGTTGCATACCTCGTCTTGGTGTCCGCAAGAAAGCAGGATCCACACCGGACTACTCGGAGATGTCCAGAGCAATGGTCCTGGAGGAGGGCGTAGCCTATTCCATAGAGGCAAGATGCATCCATCTGAGGAATGGTCAGCAGGGTTGGGTCAAGAGACACAAATAGAGGTGGGGTTGAAAGTGCTTGTTACATACATTTGAAGGCTTGGTCATGGTCCGGTGTCCAAAGAAAAGAGCGCTTGGGACTCATGAGTGGGCAAAGGGGCTGTGGGGTGTAAGTAATATCTGGCTTACTAACCCCATGAAGGAATGTGGGTCTGTCAGATTGGACAGTGCAGGGAAGTCTTTCAGAGCAGCAACTCATCCTGGATCGGCGGTGATTCCTTCTTCATAAAGTGTGAAGCCACAAAAATTCACTTGGGTCTCTCCCACTGTGAACTTTTCTCTGTTGAGAGTGATGCCATATTTGTGGCAGCAAGTAGTTCATGGATCCTGTGGTGGTGTGTCAGTAGGTCATCACACTTCTTCATGCCCTGGGGAGCTAGATTGCTGCGGTAGCAGTAGGCATCACCAGTGGAAGTGCAGCCCATAGGTCCCCAGCAATGCTGGAAGCATCTGTAAGGTGTAATAAAAGTGGTTAGGTGCCAGTCCTCCTCCACTAGCTCCATCTGCCAGTAGCCATGTAGTGCATCTACGGCAGTGAAGATCTTGGCAGTGGAGTCGACAGTGCGAACAGCAGCTAAAGGCGTGGGCTGGATGGGAGAGTAGTACATTCAGCTTGGGGAGATCCAACATGATGCAAACTCCCTTGGCCTTTGGGATGACGACTAGGGGGTGGCACCTTTCCAATGGCTCATTTCCACATGACTTGATGATCCCCTGCTGAACCATGGAGTCTGATGCATTCTTGACAGGTTTGCAGAGGCGTAGGGGGATCTGCCATGGGGTGTAGATGGTAAACAGGACCACGTCCTCCTTAAGGTGAATTTTCATGGGAGGGCCTACCATCAGCCTCAGTGCTTTAAGGTCTTCCTTAGACACAAGCACGTCCTGGAATGTTTGTAGGAAATATTCTCTGGCCTCAGCAGGGGTCATGTTGGCATTGAGGGGTAGCTCCTTACAACAGTTAACATGAGTGACCTGTAGGATGGGCCTGGCGGGATGATGGCCAACGCCTTGCAGAGTGCATAGGGCAGGAGTGGCATCTGAACACCTTCATGGACTTAAATCATGGCGAGGCAGGACCACGTGGCCAAGAAAAGGGTGGCCTTAAAGGTGCCTAAAGCCAGTGTCATCTAAGACCCATCTGCCATGAGAGTCACTGACATGGCAGGTGGCTGTAGCTCAGTCCTAGGAATGTGAAGAAGTTGCAAGTGCTGGGGGGCCCATCACTGATACATCAGCTCCTGTGTCAGGCAGCATCATAATCTTGGATGTCTCACCCCTGTAGATGAGGGCAATGGATATAAGTGACAGTGGAGAGTAAGTTGTAGTGGAAAGGGTCTCAAACTTACAACAGTTGGAGGTCTTGTTAGGAGGGGACGTAGCATTAGGCAGGATGCCCTGCTAGGCACTCATCTGCTCCCAGCAGCACTTGTCATAGTGGCCCACTTGGCCACAGTGTCTCCATGTGGCCTCGTTGGCAGGGCACTTTGGGGTTCTGTGCCAGTGTCCCTTGCAGACAGTTTCCACATACACTGTCAGTGGCTGGGCATTTTTCTGCCGAGCCCTGTTTCTTGTGCAGGAAGGGCATGAAGTGTCCCTGTCAGGGGTAGCATCCCTGTTGCCACATCCTTTGATTTTTTTGTAGGTGAAGACGGCACACAATTTAGATTAGAGGGGCATGTATGGCAGTGGTGGTTGCCTGTGTGGGCTCACAGGAGCGACATTCATTGACCATGGTGGCCAATGAAGCTGCAGCGTGCAGGACAAAATATTTCTGAGTGAGCTTCTTGTCCCTGACTTCCATGATGATAATAATTTTGAGCCGAGTCTCTTCGCATGCAGCAGAATTGCCAGGACAGACGTCAGTTTCCTCTGCTACACGCATCAGTCTGAAGTAGAAATCACTGAAGCTTTCCCGATTTCCTCTGTTTGCAGGAAAGCAAGTCCCTGCGTGTAGAGCTTCATTCTGCAGGTTCTTTATGTGTTCCTGGAGAATATTCAAGACCTCTTCCACACTCCCATCCGTGTTTGGTAATACATTGAGCATGTGTTTGAGTATTTTTTGGGTCTCCAGGCTTAGGCACATGCAAAGTTGTATCAACTTCTTCCTGGTAGGCAATCCCTAGGTCCACCATCATACTGTAGTCATCCCAGCATCTACATCATTCCCTGAACACTTGGTATTTGGTGTCAGGACATAAGGACATTGGGGTCTGGGTGATGGCCTTGTGTGGGGGTGATGACTGGGTGGGTGACGGAACTAAGGATTGTTTGGTGGGAAGTTGTTGTGAGTCCGCTGGTATTGCTTGCTGCTAGGCAGGGTGGACCGTAAGTAGCTGCAACAATATGGAGAAACGTTGGGCTTCCTTCTCTCTTCTTCAGCTGTCCTCTTGGTGGCATAGATCCTCTTCATGATGACATTGTTACTCTTCATGACAAGGTTGTTCCTCCTCTCTCTGATGTGCGGCTTACTTGGCCTGTCAATATTCCTCCAGGCATGATGAGGAGCCTTAACTCTGCATTTGGAGCTGTGGGAGACAATACAGTCAGGTGTGGTGAAAGCAAAGGCGGGGTTTCCAGCATTGCAAAACCTGGTAGGTCTCAACGGTCTGTTGGTGAGACTGGGTGTGAAGGGCAACTGGCGGTCCTTAGGGTTCTGGTTGTGTTGCATACCCACAGGCTCGTCTTGATGTGAGGCAGAAGCCATTATAAACAATTTTCTGTAGTATCACAGTATCATCCACAGTTTAAAAGAAGAGAAGAAAGATGAGGGAGAATTTCTAGAGTTTTTATGATAAAGTTACTGTAAATAATTCAACTGTGTCGCGAACACTGGCAGGCAGGGGAGGGCGGTTCTTGGAGGGCTCCTTAGGGTGGGTGGTCGGAGGGGTGCAACAACTTGACCTTGAGTAACGAGGCAGTGTGTGTCAAATGATGAGAGGGGGTGGACGTGCCTCGGGCTCCGTAGCTGGGTGGAATAATGGGAGCCCACTGTGTAGTTGGGGAGGGGCACAAGAGAAATACCTCATACTAAAATCAAAGCACTAACATGACACTGCACTGGGACTACACGAACATTGACTGAACATAACACAAACACCGCACCAACACAGTAAGATCCACAGGCGATCGAGGGGTAATGACAGCTGAATTTGAATGCTGGATTCCAGCGCTCCATGAATTCCTGGTTGGTTTCGTAACTGCGCCATGGTGATAGGTGGTGATGTCTTGCAGGAGAAGACAGAAGATTGCAGGATTGGAGAAATTATATCCCGAGTTGTAGGTTTCTTTATACTATGCAGCAACGGGTAAATATTTACAGAAAGGCTCTGCAAGGCGTGCAATTCCTGCCAAGAGGAGCAGGAAGAGTACTCATGCGCATGTGCAGAGTGCAGATAGTGCGACACATGAGCATGCATTTGTAGCAGACAATGTTTACGACATACATGGAATGCATATACATACAGTAACATAAACATTAATCCACAGCTGCTAGGCCTTTCAACTTACTGTCTGCTAATTAAACGACAGTAAATCGAAAGGCCTAGCAACCACTCCATGTTTCACTTTCCCTTTTGTGGTTATTGCCTTTATATATATATATATATATATATATATATATATATATATAGTATATATATATATTTATATATATATATATGTATATATATATATATATATATATATATGTATATATATATATATATATATATATATATATATATATATATATATATATATATATATATATATATATAAAAGGTATAGGCCACGAATGAAAAATAAACAACGGAGTTTCCTTCGTGGCTTATACCTTTATTTATGGATTTATCACATTCCAAACTTTCGGGACTCAGTTATACATATACATATACATACATACATACATATATATATATATATATATATATATATATATATATATAGATATAAATAAAATCCATCCAACGATGCGTGACGCAAAGGGTCTTACTGAGGATTCATTGAATATACTTAATGATAGCCAACTACTTGTGCCATGCAGTTCCTATGTCACTATGGTCAATGAACCTGTGCACTGTTTAATTGGTCATCTCTTATGAAAATTGCCTTTGCAGCTAATAAAACTCTTCCAAGCGCAATCATGTATCCCCCTTTTGATTATGCAGACAAGGAAAAACAAAAACATACTGTATTGCTGAATGCCTTACTGTGTTACGATGTAATAAGCTAGCCTGATAACATCTCTTTATATGGTTATGCATCAATTTTGGTGTTATGAATCAGCCTGCTACCGTGATATACCTCGGTAATTAAGTTTCATAATTCATTAAGTGTCAGAATGATAATGTCTGCATTTTGCATGTCCTTGCATTGGCACGTAAAGTAAATAAATAGCCGCGATATCTATACTTGTATCTAATGCTCTCTCACATAACCATTATTATTACACCTATCACGCATGTTCACCTTTTCATTTGTTAGACAGCTCAGTGCCTAAATGGTGAAATTGCTATCAAGATTTGTGTCAACCAAACAGATCAAAGCAGGGGGCTATTATTAATGGGAAATACGTTTTGATAGTACACTTTTTAGTGTTCTGTCATAGAAACTATTGTGCCGGCTTTGCCTGTCCGTCCGTCCGCACTTTATTCTGTCCGCCATCAGATCTTGAAAAAGTATAAAGGTTAGACGATTGCAAATAGGAATTTTGATCATCCACCATCCAATCATCAAACATACCTAATTTCAACCCTCTAGTTCCGGAATCATGGGACGCACCTTCACTCTACCGCATCTGGTGAGCAACTGGAGAGCTGCCGGACCGGTCATAGTTGATGGTTTTACACATTATACCTTGTAAAGAAAACTCGATTGCGGCGAAGAAACTTCGGCGCATTTTTTAAATTTTATACATTAATTACTAACACCGTGGCGGGTAATAGACTGAAAACGCAAACACTTTTTGGCGTTACATTAATTTCCAGCAAGGACAAGCATGTCAGCCAAATAGGTTTTAAAGCACCAAGCAAACTTTTGACGTAACATTAATGGAATGGACGGTAAGAACAAGAGAATATGAACGGAGGTACAGTACAAGGAATAAAAGGAGTTGCATCTAGGGGCCTAAGGGACGCTGCAAAGAACCTCAAGTAACGCCTACAGTGCACCGCGTGAGGTGCACTAACGGCACTATCCTCCTAAAGGAACGTAACATTATTTTGTTCAAAAGTTGTATCCCTGAGAGGGTCAAAAGATAAATGAGATACACTTTTCGATAGGAACATTTTTTGACGTCACAGGCTCTCAGCGTGTGAAGTTATCAACCCTTTGCCAATCAATTTGCTGCGTAACTCAACAGAAGAGCAATGTATTTTTCAAGAGACAACACCAAGTCGTCACCAACACTGCATCGATTTCAGGTCTCGTTGGTAAAGGTGGTAATCACTGGATCCCTCAGTTATAAACAGAAACACACACACACACATTTATAATATATATATATATATATATATATATTTATATATATATATATATATAAATCTGTATGTGTGCGTTAGTGCCTGTTCGTATATATGTATGTATATATAAAAAATACATATATAATAGTGATATATAATATATATATATAATATATATATATATATATACTATATCTAAATATATAATGAATCACGAAAATTTGGAATGTGATGAATATATAAATAAAGGCAAAAGCCAAGAAGGAAAGTAAGACGAAGGAGTACTGCAAGGCCTTTCGACTTCGTGGCTTTTGCCTTCACACACACACACACACACACACACACACACAT
>NC_087202.1:71180380-71185380 GCF_015104395.2 Macrobrachium nipponense | reverse complement strand
ACATAAACTCAGCCTGGAATGCAAAAGCAAGAAAGCGTTTTCTGATAAGATGGAAATACAACTAATATATTGATCTAATCATTACTAAAGTAAATTAAGGCTTATCATCAAGAGATATTACAAGTCTTGCAGTGGCCGGTAAAACTGTGCATCCCCCAACCTGTGAAAAACTTGATCGGACACCTAAAGATTGATTTAAGGAATTTTAAAAGACATCCTAGACTTTCCCTTTGCAATCCAAAAGCCATCTGCTTATTCTGAGACAAGTTTTAATGCCCCACACGCATTAGAAGTTTCATAATAAGCTTGAGAAAGTTTTCAAAAGGTAGAATTCCGGTGAGCGTAAGGTGTGGAATATAAATGATCCATCAGCTACAAATAATGAAAATACTATTATTTTACCAGAGAGAGAGAGAGAGAGCCCAGGACACATTTAATTTTAGAAAACGGGCTCCTGAGCGCTGTTGGAGAAACGATGCTAATCTGGATTTGTGTTAACTTTAACTTGGATGATGAATTTATCTGTACTTTCAAGGTTCTTAAGAGATGATTTTTTTTACAACTGCAGTTTCTGCTGTACTGGTTCTTTTATATGGCATCTCTCAGCTGCAAGGTATTAAATTTACGGCAAACAAACCAGCGTTGGCTCTTCCAGATTCGGGCCTCAAAAAATCCCATATTTATTGACTGTCAAGAATGCAATTAATCATGAAACGATGAGCTTTAGCTAACAAATAACTTGATACTGTAGTTTTAATGATTCATTTTTTAAATTAAATCTGTTAACATAAAAATTTTACATCTCATGAGGGTAAAAAAGACACTGACTTAACCTAGAAAATAACTTCCGGAAAATATAACGAGAAATCAGCAACAATTTAGCCCGGTCTCTTACTCTGTGTAAAGGATCATCCTTCATGAATTTAGCACTGATCATGGTCCGGACTCTTGTAAGCCACTCCATGTAAGGGTTTATTTAAAAAAAAATTTTAAAAAAAAATTTATAATCAATAATAATATGTATATATATATATATATATACACTATATATATATACATATACATATGCATGTACACACATATCATATATACATAAAATGTAAACATCGAGTCGTCTCCCAAGAGCAACAGAATGCAGCACGCTATCTCTAATCATCGTAGATAGGGTTCTACGCAATCTGTTTTTGCTGTGAACTCATTCTTTGCCTTTCAGATTACAATCATAGCTATCAAGTTTAGGAGCCTAAGCTGAAGCAGGCATAGGCTATTCGCGCATGTGAAGCAGGCATAGGCTATTCGCGCATGTGTACAGTTATAGTAAGTGGTCTGGGGAGTTGTCAAGTCCGTAATTATTATCAAAAATAACTCAAAAGTGCAGAATATCCCATTAAGTTACCTAATTACAAAAGAAATTAAAGGAATACCAACACGATAATGCAAGAATCTTTATAACCTTGCATTCATTACTCGAGTTACATGAACACTTCAGAAAACGAATTACTACATTGCAACTGTGCAGATATAAGTACCAATACTAAATTTCCCTTGGTAATAATAAAAAATAAAAAATCCTCAATTTAATTTTCGACTTGAAAAATTCAACAACCCTATGATATTGAGTAATTTCTTATATACAAATCAGGTTACATAAATTTTGTATATTTATCATATGTATATAATATATATATTAGGGATGCACCGATACCAAATTTTTTGCCGATACCGATACCGATACCTCTTTCCTCCATATTACCGTTATTCAGGAAAATATATATCGTTACTAAAATCATTTCTGATAGAGACAGACAAAACCATAGTTAATCAAAATTAGAATTACTATAAAAAATTGTTAAATATACTGTAAAGCATTAAGATACCATCTGTTTTTAAAAGATAAACAATGAACCTATATACAATGTTATGCCTATATATATAGTTTATTTGGTGAGGTTTGTTAATATATACTACATTTTAGGAAGCCTAAAACGGTTTTAAATTCCTATACTAATGACAAAATTATCGGCCAGAAATTCACCGATGCCCATACCACAAAAACTAGCCGATATCACCGATACCGATACTTGGTACATCCCATATATATATATATATATATATATATATATATATATATATATATAAATATATATATGTGTGTGTGTGTGTGTGTGTGTGTGTGTGTGTGTGTGTGTGTGTGTGTGTGTGTGTTACTTCGCCAAAAAATTTAACAACTTAATATTTTTTGGAATTAGGTGAATACTAACCGCCATAAACATCTGCAAGAGCCGGCAATTCCATATGAATATTATTACAGGAAGAAAGAAGAATCCCCACGTAACTTGAAATTAGTGATTTCCAAAACAATAAAACATGCTATTTGACTAGAAGTAAACATTACAAGATAGTGACAAATTACATCGAAGATACCATGCAACATATTCGGCACGTTCTCTGTTATAACGCTTTGCTTTCTCATGTTGCTGCCCACTTACGAAAAGGAGAAGTATATTACTGCTACCTGGCAGTGGTGCTAATCGGAATAGTTGCTGTCAATAGCGGAAACAAGGTTAACAATAATCCTTCGGCACAGCATTGCGTTTCTGCTCAATTCGCGAAAGCTTTCCTCGCCCGAGTTCGTGCTTCGTCGTGAGGAAATAAATCTTCAAACCACATCTCCAAAAGGGCATTAATCCTAAAGATTAGAACTGAGATAGCAGGGTTTAAGACTTATGATTTGAGAGAGAGAGAGAGAGAGAGAGAGAGAGAGAGAGAGAGAGAGAGAGAGAGAGAGAGAGAGAGAGAGAGAGAGAGAATTCACTGTATCTGTCGAATGGAACTTACTTAATTTTGTATAAACCTAGTGTCCTAGTACCAAAATAAAACCCGTTTGATAACTGAAAAAGAAAAAAATATATTCCTAAAATACTAACAGCAACGTTGAACAGTTCACGAATTTCGGCCTTAACCGTCCATTATACATAGGAAAAAAAAAACTTAAAACCAAATTCTATATACCTTAATTTTAGGCATTATCATACCATCCTTTCAACTTATCCTGTTAATTATATAAACAGAATGTCATGATTACGTGTGCTGCTAAAGCATATAATCAAACCAATTATGTTTCATTATACTCGCTGTCAACTTCGTCATCCCGTACATCACTGCATCGCATTCAAGCTTCACTAAACACGGTAAGGATCGTGATATGGGTTTAATGCTATACATGATAATGACTTAATGTTATGTAATTAATAGTATTACTTGGAATTCTGACTGTTTTACATAAAATTAACAGGCAACGCACAGCGGGGTCAGATTTTATGGATTTATGTTCCATATAATAAATACGCGGGACATACGTAGTTTAAGAATTCTATACCGGGTACAGCTTCAGCGGCAGCAGAGTTCTGAATTGCCTAATCACAGCCGGGAACGCCACGGTGTCACACCGACCATTTTTACACATTCCATTCCGACCTTCTACATGACTGTTAATATCTTGGCAATGTCATTCTGTATAATCAAAGCAGTGATTAAATAAAGCTACCCTTGACTTCCTTATCAGCGTTCTACAGATGGCGGGTCATATCAAATAAGAAATTAATGTGGAAGCTAATGGAACTACGTACCTACTTCGCAGTTGCCAGGAGTTTTAACTTATCCACTTTTGGCCACCCTAGTCCAGCCAATGGCTAACAATGACTACATAAATTTCGTGGAACTTCTGGGATGAAGAGAATAAAATTTATTTCACGAGAAAAAGAAAATCTATGGTTTCCAATGAACTAGTGGAAGAATACGTTGGTTTTTCCTGCGTACTCCTACCGTTGTTCGCTGTCCTCTATGTAGGTTGTAACGTGACGGAATTTAGTCACCTTTACTTCGTTGCTCAGATGTTCTGGTTTAATGTCTAAATGTAGCTCATTAATGTGGGTGGCCCATGGTCTTTTGTTTTACAGGCATAGGAAAACTTACGTTGTTCCGTTGTACACAGGGAGAATTTTAAATTCATAAACCTAAGTAAAGTCACGATCTTATCATAAGATGTATATGGTAAATGCAATGAAGATATTCTTACCTGATGGCCGTGGCTGAGAACCCTAAGAATGGTACCAGACGGTCTGTCCGGACAAAATTTTCTTGTAGGGGTAGGCTAGGCTCTTCGTTTTGAGATAGGCCTAAGTTAGCCTAGCTTTGGTACCCTAACATGCACGTAGCCTAAGAGTCGGTCAAAACTTCCTGTACGGATTTTGACACCAGTAAATGGTATTCAGCCTTCAGACCACAGCAGGTTTAGCATTCAAGTGTCAATAACCTAGATGTTTGACGACAGGTTTAATAGACACACACACAGTCAAGTTTCTTATGTCTGGCCTTGGACGTGAGGGAAGTCATTGCTTGGCAGGGGAGTCACCTAGGAGGTCCTGTGTCAGAATCAAAACAGTATTCATTTTGCATCAATGCGCTGCCTTCACTGTTGTTCCCATTGACGTATGTATAGTTGCACTTAAAAACACTGTCTGCATACACGTCACAGTCGTTATTTCCCGAAAATATATGGAAACCCGCGGCAGCACGTCTCACAACTTCACACAAACGCGCGGACACATAGCCTGTGACGTCACGACCCTCCATTTAAATCCTGTTCCAATAATGCTAAAATGGAATAGAAGTTCCTGGCGGAATCTATATATCGCGGCATTTTACGGTTGTCTATGATCCCTCTCTTTTTCTTTCTCTCTCATATACACATATACATCATGTGTGTGTGTGTGTATATATATATAGTATATATATAATATATATATATATATATATATATATATATATATATATATATATATATATATATTTATGTATGTATATACATGCATATATTACTTTTGAGGAAGTTGTGTCGTATCCATTAGTCGTTAACTTTCAATTCGAAAGTGACATTTATAATTTTATAGTTAAAACTGGTTGGATTGAGCTAGAATATATCCTTTTTATTAATTAAT